>NW_028258139.1:5422727-5574242 GCF_053883595.1 Heterocephalus glaber | reverse complement strand
CCAGTACATCCTGGGCTATACAGAGAATTCAAGGCAGGCCTGGAGAACACAGCAAGATGCTGTCTCAAAACGAAATAATGAAACTAAACAAAAAAATTTGCTTTCTGGCTTTTAATCACAAAAGGAACCAGATATTTACATGTAATCTTTCACTTATTTTCTAAGATCTGTTAATAAAAAGAAAAGTTAACATGTTCAGCTCCTCATCTTAATAATTTATATTAGCAATATCTTATCTAAAGACAAAAGTAGCACACTTAAAAAAGATAACACATAATGTGGGAAAAAATTTTTACCAGCTGTTATTCAGACAAGGGTCTACTATCTAGAATATATAAAGACCTCAAAAACATCAGACCTCCCAAATATAAAGACCCAATTCAAAAATAGGAATCTGAAATGAACAGACATTTCTCAGACAAAGTAGTAAAAGCAACAAATAAACATGAAAAAATGTTCAACATCACTGGTCATTCAAGAGATGCAGATGAAAACAACACAGAGATTCCACCTCACCCCAGTAAGAATGGGTGCTATCAAGAAATCAACCAATAAGAAATGCTGGTGGAGGAGTGGGGAGAAAGGAACCCTCCTTCATTGTTGGTGGGAATGCAAACTGCTGCAACCACTGTGGAAATCAATATGGAGATACCTCAAAAAACTAAGACTGAAAGTCTCATCTGACCCAGCTATCCCTCTGCTGGGGATCTTCCCCAAAGAATTAAAAGAATCATACCACCGTGCTTATGCTCACCCATGTTTGTAGTGGCACAGTTTGTAACAGATAAAATTTGGAAAAAGCCCAATTGTCCATTAACTGGAGAATGGATAAAGAAGATGTGTTTTTTTTTTTTATAAAATGGCATACTACTCAGCCATAAAGAATGAGAAACTAGAGACATTTATAGCTAAGTGGATGCTCATTGAGGCCATACTCTTAAGTGAAATAAATAGGACACACATGTAAATACTTACTAGTTTTTATGGCGTAAAAAACTAAAAGTGTAAATAAGAATCAAAATGTAAAACTGGTATGTGAAATGGGAAGAAAAGGTCTAAAGGAGTAGGGGAAGTAGGAGGGTAGGGGAAAGAAAAGAAGGGAAAAGAAAAAATATAAGAAAAGGAAAAAATGCAAACAAAGTCTTTGTAAATAGGGAAGGGTGTAGGGGATGAAGGGAGGGCAGGGGAATGGGGAAAAATAAGAACCAAGATACATCATGAAAAGGTACAAGATCCTAATGATGAATATAACTGTACTGTATACCTAAAATGTACCAATAAAGTTAATGGAAAAAAAAGATATTATACCTAATGCATGGTCAAAAGAACATGAAAACTCTAAAACCTTTGGTTTAATAACCAAATGTTCACAGGGCTTCTTAAATATAGAAAACAATTTTTCTGGGGTTAAGCAAAAGAGTATAAAAAACTTTAGGTCTATTTTTAATATTGAAACAAATTTAATCAATGATTTAGCAGAAGTTTTCATATATTATAATCTATAGGAGTTACTGGAAATAAAAGTTGGGATTCCATAATGGTTAATTAATCTTTCACTGATAAATTTCCTATCAAAGTCCATTTGGGATCAATTAGAATATGGATTACAGTGTTTTACCCTTTAAATGTTTATAGAATCAAAATGGAAATAATTTACACTGTATAAAATTCCACTCACCTTTTCTTAAACATATTGCTGAATGTAAATATTCAATGAGGATCATAAAAGAGAAAACAAGTAATCCAAATTTGCTAATCATTTTTTGCTGTAGCAAATTGAACTTAAAGGTATCCACATAGCAACCACTAAAAAAAACTATCAGCTTCATTAAGTTCTTTCAAAGTGATAGGAAACAATGAGAAAATTATAGCTTTTAAGGAGAAAATCATGATATTGAGAACTGGCTTAATTATAGGAGTTTAGAATCACTTCTATTTGTGATTTTGTTGCTGTAAAAAATATTTTTCACACAAAAATTTATATATATATAGATAATATATATCTATATTATCTATATATATGTGTCTATTTATATATAAAATTACAAAACTTATAAATAGAAAATTTAACCCATTTAAACACTACTAAATGAAGTTTCAGACTGAACTATAAAACTACAAATATATAACATTTTGCTCTTCACTTTCAAATACAACCAATCATTTTAAAAATAAAACTAATTTATTCAGGTGAAATGAGAATTTGCAATCTAAATGTTGAAAAAGTTTACATTATTGATTGAGAAAACTGAACTACAAACATCATGATACAACAATTATCATATTTATATGTTACATCCATTTTGGATCTTTTTGTAAGGTGAAAACTCTGTTTCAACATTTGAGTATCATTAATACTAAATACTACAATACAGAGTAGAGTAGGAGGAGTGACACAGATGCTTCAACATGGCACCTGCTTTTCATGACTCTTACTGCTTGAGCAGGAACCCACAAAGTCCAAAATTAAAGAGCCTCAACACTGCTCTTGGACTTTGTACAGCTGTATGCTATCTGGTGTGTGGGGCCATGTGGCCACTGCTATTGGTACCCAGCAAGATAATTTGAATGCCGTAATTTCTCTCCAGCAAATGGAGAACCATGATGAGGAACAGAGCTGCCCCCATTGCTGAGGAGGAACCTTCTAGGCCACCTTATTGTGGCCCCTTTTACCAAGGGGCAATGCCACCCCCAGCACTGAGGAGGACCCTTCCAGGCTGCTGAACCACAGCCTCCAGAGCCAAAGAGGTGAGCAACTTGGGTGCCAGCAGCACACCCCCCTCCCCAATTGAAATGAGAAGACACATAAACAAGTCTCAAAACCAGACTTCCAGATCACCTAGATGACACAAAAAATCTGTTCACAGAAGTGATGGCAGAAAACTTCCCAAGCATTGGAAAAGAACTTGACAGACGGATAAGTGAGGCATATAGGACTCCAACTAGCCTTGATTAGAAAAGATCTACAAATAGGCATATAATAGTTAAGATTCCAGAAACCCAAAAGTAGAACAAAATCCTACAAGCAGTTATAGAAAAGAAACAAATCACATACAAAGGAAAGGCCATCAGAATCACAGGAAACTTCTCAATGCAAACACTCAAGGCAAGAAGAGCTTGAAGTGACATATTTCAAGCCCTAAAGGAAAAGAGCCTCCAACCCAGATTGATGTACCCTGTAAAACTATCTATCAAAACTGATGGAGAAATAAGATAATTTCATGACAAAGAGCACCTTAGGAACTTCATGAATGCCAAACCAGCACTCCACAAAATTTTAGACAATCTCTGAGGAAAAGACAATGAGGATCACAAGCCTAGGAAGCCCACTAGAATGCATCCATTGGGCATGGCAAGAAATTAAATGCAAAGGGGGAGAATGCAAGAAAAAGAAAAAGTCATGGCAATGATAAGTCAATATGTATCAGTTATAACCATCAATGTTAATGGTCTTAATTCAGCAATCAAAAGAAATAGACTGGCAGAATGTGTCAAGCAAGATCCAACAATACACTGTATACAAGAAACATGCTTAATTCAAACAGAAATTCATAGACTGAAAGGTAAAGGGTGGAAAACAATACTCCATGTGACAAGAACCCCCCAAAAAGCTGGAGTAGCTATCCTCTTTGAAGAAACCAACACTTATTTAGAGAGACAAAGAAGGACACTACATCCTTTTAAAGGGAACAATCCAAGTGGAAGAGATGACAATCATAAATATCTATGCACCAAACACTAGTGCATGCAAGTATATAAAACATATACTATCAGGCATGAAAAATCATATAAGCACTAATACAATAAGAGTGGGAGACCTCAATACCCCACTGTCACAAATAGATCAACTAGACAAAAAAGCAACAAAATACTAGAACTCAATCAAACTCCTGAGCAAATGAACTTAACATATGTTTACAAGGTTGAATCCAAAAAATCATAATACACATTCTTTTCAGCTGCACATGGCTAATTCTCCAAAATAGATCACCTACTAACTCATAGAACATGTTTAAGTAAGTGCAAAGGAATTTAAGTTATCCTCTGTATATTATCAAACCATAGTTCAATGAAATTGGAGATCAGTACCAAAAGGAGCTGCAGAAATTTCACAAACACATGGAAATTGAACAAGACACTTCTGAATAACAAATGGGTCACAGAGGAAATTAAAGAAGAAATCAGACATTTCCTTCAATTAAATGACAATGACAATACAACATATCAGAATCTATGGGACACAATGAAAGCAGTCTTATGAGAGAAATTCATAGCAGTGAATACTCATATTAGGAAAACAGAGTGAGCTCAATTTTACAGCCTGATGCTGAACCTCAAGCTTCTAGAAAAAAAGAGCAGGACAAACCCAAAGCTCATACAAGGGAGGAAATTATAAAGATCAGGGCAAAAATCAATGCAATGGAGCCTAAGAGAATGACACAAAAAATCAAGGAAGCCAAGAGTTGGTTCTTTGAAAGAATAAACAAAATAGACAAACCCATAGCCAACTTTATCAGCAAAAGGAAAGAAAAGGCCCAAATCCATGCAATTAGGAATAAAAAGGATGAAATTACAAGGCACCCAGAAGAAATCCAGAGGATCATCAATATCGACTTAGAGAAGCTATGCGCCAATATGATGGAAAACATGGAAGCAATGGACAGATTCCTAGATACGTATAAATTACCAAAGTTGAAAGAAGACCTAAAAATTCTAAACAACCCAATAGCAATCAATGAACTTAAAAACATATTTGAAAACTTACCAAGTAAGAAATGCCTGTGTCCTGATGGCTTCACTGTCGAATACTACAAGACATTTAGAAAGGAACTACTGCCACTAATGTTTAAACTCTTCAATGAAATTGAAAGGGAAGCAATACTCCCAAATTCATTCCTGGAAGCAAGCATCACCTTGATCCCCAAAGCAGAGAAAGAAACAAGTGAAAAAGAGAACTATAGGCCAATCTCACTAATGAACATAGATGCAAAAATGCTTAATAAGATACTGTCAAATAGAATGCAAAAGGCAATCAAGAAGATCATACACCCTGACCAACTGGGATTCGCCCCAGGGATACAGGGATGGTTCAACATATGCAAATCAATCAATGTAATACACTAAATCAATAGAGCCAAGGACAGAAACCATATGATCATCTCAATAGATGCAGAAAAAGCATTGGACAAAATCCAACATGCATTTATGATGAAAAACCTACAAAAAATTGAAATAGATGCTCTCTACCTCAAACTGATAGAAGCCATCTATGAAAAACCAACAGCCAATAGCATACTAAATGGTCAAAAACTGAAATCCTTCACACTAAAATCAGGAACAAGACAAGGATGTCCACTATCACCACTCTTGTTCAATATAGTTCTGGAAAAATTATCCATGGCAATTAGACAAGAGAAATAAAAGGAATAAAGATAGGAAATGAAAAAGTCAAATTGTCATTATTTGCAAGTGACATGATACTCTATATAGAAGACCCCAAGAACTCCACCAAAAGTCTGCTGGACTCAATGACCAAATTCAGTAAAGTAGCTGGATACATATTCAACACAAAAAAAGCAATAGTGTTCCTCTACATGAACAACAGATTCACTGAGAGAGAAACAGGGCAAACAATTCCTTTCACAATAACACCCAAAAAACTGAAATACCTAGGAATCAACCTAACAGAAGAAATCAAAGACCTCTTCTCCAAAAACTACAGCACCTGAAAAGAGAGATTGAATACAATATCAGAAAATGGAAAGACATCCCTTGCTCCTGAGTAGGAAAAATCATCATAGTGAAAATGGCCATACTTCCAAAACTGCTATATAGATTCAATGCAATCCCAATTGCAATCTCAACAGCATACTTCATGGACCTCGAGAAATCAATACAAAAATTCTTTTGGAACAAGAAGAAACCTAGAGTAGCAAAAGCAATTCTAGGCAACAGAGGCATATCAGGAGGCATCACAACCCACAATTTGAAACTATACTATAATCCCTCTGTGATAAGAACAGCATGGTACTGGCAAAGAAACAGACCTGAGGACCAGTGGAACAGATTAGAAGATGCAGAAACAACTCCAGATACACTCAGCCACCTCATCTTCAACCAAGGATCCAAACACCCTCACTGGAGGAAAGATAGCCTCTTTAATAAATGGTGGTGGAAATTTGGCTTTCAACTTGCCAAAGATTAAAACTACACCTGTATCTCTCACCATGCACTAAACTAAAATCGAAATGGATTAAAGATCTAAATATTGAAGCAGAAACACTGAACTACCAGCTGGAGCAGAGGTTAGGTAGAACTCTAGAAGACATTGGTGTGGGAAAAGATTTTATGAACAAAACCCCAGTTGCCCGTGAACTAGCACAAACAATCAACAAGTGGGATCTCTTCTTATCAGAAAGCATCTGCATAGCAAGAGAAACCACCAGCAGTGTGAAGAGACAACCCACAATATGGGGAAAACTTTTCACCTGCTCTTCCTCTGACAAATGTCTGCTATCTATAGAGAATTTAAAAAATCAGACCTCCCAAATTTAAAGACCCAATCCAAAAATGGGCATCCGAAATGAACAGACATTTCTCACAAAAAGAAGTGGAAACGGCAAATAAACATATGAAAAAATGTTCAACATCTTTGGTTATTGGAGAGATGCAAATGAAAACAACACTGAAATTCCACCTCACCTCATAAAGAATGGCTGCTATCATGAAATCAAACAATAACAAATGCTCCTGGGGCTGTGGGGAAAGAGGAACCCTGCTCCACTGCTGGTGGAAGTGTAGACTGGTTTGATCACTGTGGAAATCGTCATGGAGATCTAGGACTGTAAGTCCCATTTGACCCAGCTATTCCCCTGCTGGGTATCTTCCCCAAAGAATTAAAAGAATCATACCACAGGAATATACTTGCACACATGTTTTTCACAGCACAATTCATTATAGCTAAAGCTTGGAAGCAGCGCAATTGTCCATCAACTGGAGATTGGATAAAGAAAATGTGTTTTTTTATATATATATAAAATGCTGTGCTACTCACCCATAAAGAATGAGAAACTAGAGACGTTTATAGCTAAGCGGATGCACATTGAGGCCATACTCTTAAATGAAATAAATAGGACACACATGTGGAAATACTGAATGTTTTCTCTAGTGTGAGAAACTGAAAGTGTAAATAAGGACTACAAGGTATAATAGATAATGTGAAATAGGAAGGGATTTACATATTTGTTTAATTTAATTTTTAACAATTACTTCTACATTGTCCAGAAAATGAAAAACATCCGATAAATACAAGTTAATATTCCAAATAATTTTTGTTTCCTGAGGGAAAGTAAAATTTTCAAAAGTTATAGTCAAAACCTGGAAATTTCATCTACACGTGCAGTATCCAAATCCTATTTAAAAATTCTTGAAGGCTTTTCTCAAACTTTGAACATGAATATTTACACTGATCTCAATCAATTATTTTTTTAACAAATTCTCGTGTCATCAAAATGAATCCACCTATAACACTACAAAAAGAAACAGTATTTGTCATTGGTGTTTAAAATAGCAAAGTTCAGAAAATCTAGGAAGATCCACAAACAGGCAGAAAAACTGTTCCCACATGGCTTGTCAGCCAAGTTGATAATGTTATTTCCAATGTAAATGTGGATCCTCCCCTTTCACCAAATGTAGAAGTATAGCACAGCTGGTCCATGTTTCTTCAGAAACAAATTAATGTGAAAATACAAAATTTTCTGTTCCTTCTCATAAACTTAGTTAGAATGCTCTGAAATGGACTTTCATTTTGATGTCTAGTAAAATTTTTAATTACTTCCACTTCTCTACTGTAATAATTCATAGAGTTTGTCTATTATGCAACTTAACTTCTGCTGAGTAAATTAACCTTGTAGAAGCTGCCAGTCTTTGTAAACCATTCATGCAGAAGAAAGCAGTCCTAAAAATATTCTCAATCCAACACTCAAAAGAATGATGTCATAAGGCAGTCAGGGACCATCATAGGGATGGTGAACAGCTTGCTACTCATTAAAAGAATGAGTTTCCCCCCTCCCCTTTGTGATAGCAGGAAACTTAAAGCCATTTCTACCATAATCCAAGACTCTTAACAAATGTCTAGCAAAATATTGCCAATAGAACCTCATCTGCTAATACAAAAAGCAGCCTTCCCACTGACTATTGCTAAACAATTTAAACTTTCAAATAGAAGAACGCCCGACCAGTGCTATATTAATATGTATGCCACAGTTTTCAATATTTTGCCTACTCTGATTTCCAAGTATCTTCAAGATTTTAACAAATTCAAGATTTAATTACCCTTCCTTTGTGGTCTTTAGTCCTTGTTTTATAACTTTTGTAAAACTGAAAATTCTCTTTCAAAAGTCAAACACCTAAAGAAAAATAAATTTCTTTTTTTAAATTTTTTTTTTATTTTGGTACTGGGGATTGAACTCTGGTTCTTGTGCTTGCACAGCTGGCAGTGAGACCACTGAGCTAAATCCCCAGCCCAGAAAAATAAATTTCATTGGCTAAAGGGTAAAATGTAAGTTAACATTTCTGGAGATATTTTTATCTTTTAAACATTTTTTAAGTCATATGGACTAAAAGACATTTGAATTTAGGCTTCCTTAATTACTGAGTGCTCTTATTTTTAATTAATTTAGTACATTCTAAATGATATGTCACAAGAATATACTTAGACATTAAATATAACACATACATTCATGTCAACACACATATGAAATAACTTAAATTTATCATTTACCAGCTTGTAAAAAGTTATAATAATGACATGATTTTTCCTTTTGCTATTCTAGCAATACTTAACCAGAAATTTGTACATCCAAACGTATAATAATTGTACCAAAGTGAGAAATAAACATCTCAAAGAAGTTTGTCTAGTTAATCAGAATTTGAAATTCCTGAAGTTTTTCCTTTTCCTTGCCTGAATTTATTATGAGTCTTGATCAAGTTAACAGTTCTTCCTCAGAGTTTTAGGAAATCTCCCATTGTTTTAAAATTTAGATAGGTAATCAGAAGTTTATATATCACAAAAATCAATTTTCTGCAATCAATTTTGACAAATATTTTGAAATAACTAGTTTAGAATGGATACCAGATTGTTAGTCAAAACGAGGGAAAATTTAAACCCCAAGAGAAGCTCAACATTAGACTAGAAGCTACACTGTCAGTAGCACAAAAAATGGCAAGAATGTGTAGGTATCAATCGTGGCCAAAGTGACTTCAAAGAATCTTCTTAAAGACAGTTCCACGAAATCAGGGTGTACTTTCAGTTATACAGCTCATGTTTCCTCACAATAAAATTGCTCTTTAAAAAAAGTCACTAGAACTTCTCTAGGGAGTTGCACAGTAGCACAAGCACTTTGATTCCTGAACAATTTAGAACAGAACTCCTCAAAGACATCGCCAGTATCTCTATTCTCTTAAATCTCCTAATCCAAAATGTTGTTTAACAAATTGTTTAAGAATCTTGAACTGTTTGCATGGCTTGAAGTCCCTAATGGCTTACTTAATTCTAGACAATGCTGAAACCCTGATGCCATCCTAGAATAAAGATGGTTATAAGAAAACAAAAAGATAAAAAAACCAAAAACAGACAAACCAAACCAAAAAATAAGTACTCCAAACCAACAAAAATGACTTCTTTTTTCTACCTCTGAACTTCTTCTTGAACTGGTCAGCTCCCCAGAATGTCATACAGCAGATCCAAAATGGCCCCAAATAGTGAAGGCATTACATCACCAAAAATGGCATTGCCAAAAAAACTAAGAGAAAGTACAAATGGTGGAGGCAGCAATTCCCTGGGGCACACTTGCCAGCAGAAAATCAGGCAGAACTCATCAGCTTCTCAGCTTTTTTCTTTTTACCAAGAAAATCATTTACAAGCAGCCCTTGCCTTGAATAGGGAAGGAGAGAGATTCCTAGGTGCAAACGCGTCCCCAGCAGCTTCTGGAATGTTCCTGAGTCCTGACCTGCCACACGCAGTCAGTCCCTGTTGCCTGAGAACCTGCTGGATGCATGCATCTCATGAGCTGGGACTTACTTCCTGGCTGACTTGCCAAAACTATCACTGTCCAATTATATTCATACATTCAAGTTTATTTGCTTGCTGCTAACCAAATCAAAGGAGGCCAAATATTTTTGTAGGAAGAAAATAAAGGTTTATTCAAAGCTAAACCTGAAGAGACGGAGGGGTCCATCTACCTCAAATCACCATCTCATCATGTACTTGTGGGTAAGGAGTTTTTATAGCAAGGAATAGAAAGGAGGAGAAGCTGGCAGAGACAATGCAAATCTTCACACTTGCTTTATAACTTCCAGCCTTCTTCAGCTCAGGTGGAAGGAGAGCACAGAAAGATAACGGAGATGTCCACATGTGTGTTATCACCTCCAGGCATCTTTGATTCATTCTTCTTTCTTGTAGAAAGGAATCTAGGCTCTGGTAAGCCCCTGACATCCGCATATTCTGTCACTTCTTTTTAGGATGCCGGGAGAAAATATTGGTTATATACTCCGCAAGAAGAAGTTTGGAGAAATTGCTTACCTTTACAAAACCAATCGAATGCTTAAATTTCTATTTTTCATTGCTGGTTACACCTCTACTTCTCTGTCTCTTCACCCTCTAATTGACCTCTTCCTTACCCTAATCCTAACCCTAACCCAGTGTAAACCACATTCATTCATTTTCACCATACAGGAAAACTCACAATATCTCTTAAACGGAATTGTCATTATTTTTGTATTTTACATGAGGAAACTAACACACAACATTGCACAGATAAATCATGGATTCAGTACTTCAATCTAGATAAATCTCATTCTTTTTCTAACAGGCTAATTTCTTGATATCTGTTCATGGAGTAAAAACGATCAAATTCCAAATGTTCAAACAAATTTAGAGTTTTAATAGTAAAGATCTGACTACAACTCATATTTAAAAGCACACATGAAAATCTCAGTCAAGAACATTCACATTTTAGACATTGAGAATATGTTAAATTTAAAGTACTTATATGATCATGTAGGAAAATTGACTCATCATTGCACAAAGTGCACCTTACCAGGTTACTTGGATTTGACTCTGACTCACTGGAAGATTTGTGCCTCTTATTGCCTTGGAAGAATTTTCCACCTCTGTAAATTTTGAAGAACTGAAGGAAATGCAAATTCCACTTATCTATTGACAAATACATAATTTCTGTCAGTCATTTTTCTCAATTCCCTCTCCTAGAAAAGCCAGGTTTGTATCATGTGCAAATTCACTTCAGTATTTCTGATGTATAAATGTCTTTTCTCAAATTTCTCATTTGAACTAGTTTTCATACATTATAAATTTCCTTATTCTTGTCTTAAACAAGGCCTTGAACATGTGTTTATTCCACATCTATTTAGAAATCATCACTTTGGTAGAATTATCCTTTACTAATAGAATTATGGAATGATAATCTTATTTTAAAATATTGGTATAATGATAAAACTACAAGCAACTTGAGACATAAACTACTTAATTTATTGTTTAAATACTTTACTTACATTAACACACGGAGACATACTGAAACCATTTTTGCTACCTTCCCCTGGCCAGTCAATGCTTTTGTAACTGGTGCTGCAAAATGGAACTTTAACAGTTAGGTCCTTTTGTTTAGAGAGAGACAAGTGATTTCTGCACACTTCCTGAGCTCTGAGCACGAATGACTATCCCCATCTCTCCTACACCTAGATGAGTGGACAGAATATACACATGCTGACACCAGAAGGTCAAATCTAGTTTCACTTCCGCATGGAAGAAAGGAGGGATCTGGGCCTAAGAAAGGGTGGAACGAGCCTGTACATGTCTATTTTCTCACTGTACTACTCCCCAGCATGGGGGATGGTGATTTGTGTGAGGCCCCTTCATCTCCTCAGAAGTAGCATTGACTAAATCTTGGTTCCTTTTTCTCAAGAAGCAGGAGGAGGAGGAGCGTGGAGGAAGGAGAGGAAGGAGGAGAGAAAGGGGAAAGCCTCTTTTGATTTGGTCAGCAGAGGGCAAAGAAACCTCAGCTTTTGAACCTAAGTGGCCAGTAAACATTACAGTTGCAACTAATTAAAATTCCCATCGACTTTCAGTGTTTTTCCCAATTGTAACAAACTAAATAATTGCAAAATAATTCCATAATGGGTACGAGCTGTGTAAAAAATAAAGTTGTAATAAATGACCTATTTAAAACCTAAAAAAACACATTAGTAAAAAGTAGAAAGTAATGTATTTTTAAATTTTTTTGTTTTTCAATTAATTTTCTTAAATATACCCTAGAAAGAATTTACAAAATTATTTTACTAGAGTTACATAAAAATATAATTTTATGTATAATGACATATATTTTATTAATTCTATCAAAACTCATATTGCCACAAAAGGAAAATCTAATAAAAAGGCGTGATAATATCATAGTATCCTCACCAGGCCAGGTGTGAGAGTTTCTCAGACTTAACCCAACCTGCTGTAGCAGACTTGCTGACTCCCATCATAGAAAAAGAATCTTCAGAATGCATCAGAAAGAGGCATGAGTAAGGTTTATTAGACAGAAATAAGAGATTATAGGACACACTCATGAGAGGAGTGCAGGTGTTCCAAGAAATGAGCCACATTACAGTTTGAAGCTAGAGACATACTGCATATGCTTTTCTTGAGGGGATGAAGAGCTAGGGAAGAAAAGCATCCACTCATTTCTCCCCTCAAAAGGGTACCAGCCCATTCCAAGGCACAGCTTTTTAACTTTTTTTAAATAGGTGACTTAAGCATTCTCTGGATTTACTCAAATTGTTTACTTTCTCAATTGGGCCAATTTCTGGCCTTCTAATTGTGGGGCGGGGGGGGGGGATGTGTGAATCTGTCTAAGGACTTGACACTGGGACAGCCCTTATCTCAGAGCCAGGTTCCTAGTTGTTACTTTGTTAAGGTCTTTTAGTGACAGCCCTGGTATTGAACAGGTGTAAATCTACAGGAGGAATGATGTTGTGGGGCTGTCTCGGGTGACTTTGTCTAAATCCTAGAGGTTGCAATCTTTTTAAAAAGTACAATTTTTATTTATGATTTCCTGTATCCTTTCTACCTAGCTTTTATTCTATCCTACCTCAGTATTACTTGAGGCATATGTCTAAATCATGTGATGAATAGATGAATAATTTGAAGGAAGGAGAAAATTTAATCTAAAGCAATCCTATTTCTACTAGGTACTTGCTGTGCAATCTTTAATTATATAGAAAGAAATGTTGTCTTTCAATTAAGAAGTGCATTACACATTAGCACATCCTCAGGGTTATCAGATTATAGCCTTATTTATGGCCTTGAGTAATTTCATAAAGCTTTGCAAAATGTAAATAACTGATATGCATACAAATTCTGTTGTGTGGTAAAGATTTTAATTGACTTCCTCCACTTAGAGAAACCAAATTTAATCTGTTTCAATTTGTCTCGAGTCTTTTATTTCATAGATTTTTGTGCTGTTTATACTTTTCTTTTGAACAGGTAATAATATCTGCCTGGTTGCCACATATTGTATGAATAACTAAGTTCTTTAACCAGTGCTCATTTCCATATCTTTGTAAGAATCGTTGATTTTATATTTTCCTGAAAATTTAATTTTGACAGTTACTCTCAACCTCTATTAGATTTCAGAACTATTAAATTAAGAAAGCTGTATTCTGGTGTATAATAAATGTTTCAGGCATATATTTACATAATCTTAAATGTTTCTCTTATAAATTGGAAATGACTAAGTTTACTTGCTAATATTAATCAGTAGAAATGCTGTGTGTGAATAAGCAGTACATAACATGATTTTTAATTTAATTTAATGAAATTCCTTCTTAGTCCACCCAGTTTATGAAATATGAGTTTATATGTTGCTTCTTTCCGCTAGAATTGAGGTATGTATTATAGATTTTAACAGAAGCTCTTCTGAGAATCTCTTGATTATCAGAGAGTAAAAATTAATTTCAGTAAAGTCTATTTTTGAGCAACATATATTTTGAGAGAAAGATTTTACATAGTTATGTTTCAGTCTTACAACTATTAGCTGCCTTGGTATTATAGGCTAATCATTTCAAGCTTGAGGCCAATTCCAAGCACTCTCAAGAGTGCTGATTGAAGCCTGAGATCTGACCTCAGCTTGGGAATTGACATCAGCACCATCTTTCAGGACATTTATGTAGAGTTTCTGGCAAGTTTCCTTGAGATTTGGACAGCATAAAAGGACACACTGAGCACCTGGAAGGAAGCTCCCCTGCCACCATCCCATCCTCCTAGGGCAGAGAAGCTGAGATGGTCCCAGCACCAGGAAGGAAGCTCCCCCGCCACCATCCCATGCTCCTAGGGCAGAGAAGCTGAGCTGGTCCCAGCACCAGGAAGGAAGCTCCCCCACTGCCATCCCATGCTCCTAGAGCAGAGAAGCTGAGCCAGTCCCAGCGCCTAGAAGGAAGCTCCCCTGCCAATATCCCACGCTCCTAGGGCAGAGAAGGTGAGCTGTGCTGGCACCAGAAGCACCCACCTCCCACCGTGGAAATGAGAAGACACATAAATAAGCCTCCAAAACAGACCTCTGGATCACCTACAGCAACCCCAAATGAAAACAAGATGGAACAATCTGATACTCAACATTCTGGACTCTCTGAACTGGTAGCAAAAGGGAATCTGGGAAAAATGAAATCAGAAATAATCACTCAGATAACAGCAAAGATTTTGCTCATACTGGAAGACACGATTAATAAATCTAGAGAGGACACAGATTAAAAAATAGAAGATCTGAGGAACATGATGGAATCTCAACATAGGAAACAAATGGAATCCATAAAAGAGATGCAAACAGATTTCCAGGAGATTAAAAACTCCATCAAAAGTCTGCGTAGCAGAATAAACCAATGTGAGGATAGAATTTCAGGTATAGAAGATAAGATTGCAATTAGTGACCAGGAAAAGAAAATTGCTTTAAACATGTAATGGAACACGAGAAATCAATCCAGCACCTGCTAGACCATGCAAAGAAGAATAACATAAGACTGATGGGAGTCAATGAAGAAACAGGAGAGAGTGCAGATGACATAAAAAAACTGTTCACAGAAGTGATGACAGAAAACTTCCCAAGGAAGGGAAAAGAACTTGACATACAGATAAGTGAGGCATACAGGACTCCAGCTGGCCTTGATCAAAAAAAAAAAAATCTACACATAGGCATATAATAGTTAGGATTCCAGAAACCGAACAGAAGAACAAAATTCTACAAGCAGTGAGAGAAAAGAAACAAATCACATAAAAAGGAAAGCCCGTCAGAATCACAGCACACTTCTCAATGCAAACCCTCAAGGCAAGAAGAGCTTGGAGTGATGTATTTCAAGCCCTAAAGGAAAACAGCCTCCAACTCTGATTGATGTACCCTGCAAAACTATCTTTCAAAATTGATGGAGAAATAAGATACTTTCATAATAAAGAGCACCTCAAGAACTTCATGAATACCAAACCGGCGGTGAAAAAATTTTAAACAATATCCTAGGAAAAGACAATGAGGATCACAACCCCAGGAAACCCACCAGAATGAATCCATTGGGTGTGACAAATTAAATGCAAAGGGAGAGAATTCATCCAAAAGAAAAAGTCATGACAAGGCCTTTAAAACTTTTAACTTCATTAATTGTACTGATTAATATTTTTCTGATTCTAGAGTTGCACACCTTTCCTTGTGCTGTACTGGCTATTTATCATCTTCTTATGTCTACTTTTTAATTGGGTTGTCTATTAATGAGCTGTAAGAGTTCTTTATATATTCTGGTCATAGGTTATATGCATTGTAAATATGGTCTGTTTAAGGACTACTTTTCATTTTAATGATGTCATTTAAAGTTCTAAATTTTGAATGAATCTCATTTATCAATTTTTTTCTTTTATACATCGTGTTTTTTGTATATTAGGTAGTTCTTGACTACCCTAAATTCATAAACATTTTCCCTTATCATTTCTTCTTAAAGTTTTATACTTTTAGGCTTTCATATTTAGGTTCATAGATCCCTTCAAGTTATTTTCAAGTATGGAAATAAAGGGTTGAGGTTAATTTTTTATATATGGATACCAGGTGTTCTAGTGCCATTTGCTGAAAACATCATCTCTTCCTTGGCTCTTGAATTAACTTTATATTCTATAAAATGCTAATGTTAAATAATCTTTCAAAACTCAGTGGATCATGTATGTGTGGTTCGATTTCTAGATTCTCTGTTTTATTCCAATGATCTATATGTCTTTCCTTACACCAACATTGCCTTGATTACTGTAGCTTTAGAAGAAGTCTTAAAATTAGGTACTAAAAGTCTTCCAACACTGTTTTTTGTCTTTTTTTAACTTTTCTAGGTCCTTTGTTTTCCTACATAACTTTTGAATTTCAATATCCAATTCTTCATTTATAGTACATATACATAGACCTGAATTTTTATATATACCTTGTGTTTTCTAATCCTGCTAAATTCAAATACAAGTTCTAGGGGCTCCTAGAGATTTCTTAGTATTTTCTCTGTAGATGATCATTTCATCTACATATAAAGATTTTACTTTTACCTTGCTAATCCTATCCTAATTGTGTCATTTTCTTGCCAGACTATTTTGGTTGGGCCTAGGTTTCAAAGTTTAATGGATAGATAAAGAGTAAGCATATCTGCCCTTGTTCCCCACCTTAAGGAGAAAGCATTGTATCTTCTCCATTCATATAAGGCATTCTCACTGGAAGTATGGAGTACGAGCTTTAATCTGTTGAGAAGGTTCTGTTCTACTTCTAGTCTCCTGATAGCTTTTACCATGAACAGATGTAGAATTTACTCCAACACTTTTTCTCAAACTAGTGACAGGATCATATGGCTTTTTCCTTTCCTCTGTTAAAATGGTGACTTTGAGGGTGGATCATGCAATGCTGAACCAACCCTGCCATCCCTATAACAAAATCACTTTCTACATCCTGCCAGATCTGACTTCTAATAGTTTGTGTTGTTAAACAAATTTCCATGTACGTTCATACTTTTTTCTTCTATTATCTTTATCCAGTTTTAGGATTAGCACAATGTTGAGTTCCTAAAATGAGGGGAGAAGTGTTCCTTCTTTTTTCTGCTTTAATTTTTTGATATAATTTATCAGTTAAAATGTTTATGAGCCTGCTGTTGTCATATAGGTAGGTTTTCAAGCTAGGAATATACTTTCTTTAATATGTGCTATTCAAATTTTATATTTCCTCCAGAGTTAGTTTCATTAATTTGTCTTCCAAGGTACTTCTTAGTAGTTGTCAAATTTATTTCAAAAAAACTTTTTGTAATATGCTTTCTATATCCTTTTAAATTCTGTAAAATTTGTGGTAATGTCTCCTAGATCTTGATACTGTAATTTAAAAAATGTATAATTGATATTGTGTAATAGGAAGAAAAGGTCTATAGGAGCAGGGGAAATGGGAGAGGTAGGGGAAAGGAAAAAAGGGAAAAGAAAAAATATGTGAAAAGGAAAAAATGGAAACAAAGTCTTTGCAAATAAGGAAGGGTGGTGGGGTGAAGGGAAGGCAGGGGAATGGGGAAAAAAATAGGAACCAAGATACTCATGTAATGGTACGAATCCCAATGATGAATGCAACTGTATTTTATACCTGAAATGTACCAATAACATTAATGGGAAAAAAAAGGACACATTGACACCATGAAGAGCCTACTATTATTGTTTTCTGTGATAGCCCATGCTATGTTTTCCAGATGCAGTGTATATTTTTAGTTTTGCTTTTACCCCCTTTTGCTCTTTACTTGGTCCGAGCTCACTCTGCAGAGACAGTTTCTTCCCCACTTCTTACTTTTACTTTCTTGAATAAACTTTGTCACTCAAAAAAAAAAGAGTTCTGATTGATTCAAGACACCTTAACAAGATTGGAACTCAGGATATGATACACCAAGCAAGGTAGTCTGGCCTGCTGAGGAATTTGTGTGCAGAGAGATTGGAAGGATCTCAGAACAAAAGGGTCTTTGTACCTTCTCTTACCTACTTACCTCCTACTCCTTTTTCTGCACTAAGCAGGCCACAGGAACTAGCATTTTTTCCCTGCAAAGCCAGTCATAACACCTAAGAAGGGCTCTGAAATTCTTTCCTTCCCCTGAAGTTTCACTTAAATCATGTGTCTTGTCCAAATGTGCCCAGAAAGAATGTTATACGTATATGCAAAAAATAATTTGAGCAGACCTGTAAGTCCCTCTCCCTCAGTTTATTACCATTAGATCAGACTCTTGTTTTTCTAAATATATTTATCCACTTTTATTAACTTCTTTCATTTGATGGCATAAAATATATAGTGTTTTAGTATCTTTGGGTCTCCTTTTCTGAAGTCTCTCGTGTCTTGTAAAACTTTGATGAGTACATTTATGGTGCTTTGATCTCGTACTTCTCTCTGTGGTTGTATGGATCTCAGGCATCACATTTGTAATGGCTGAGGAAAAGACACTGATTTTTTTCCCCACTATCCTGTTACCCTATATCAATTCTTAGTGATCAATTGAGAAAATAATGATAAATATTTTCAGTGACAATAACAGTAAAAATTTACAATGACAACATCAATAAAATTGCTTTCAATAATGCTCATGTCCATGAAAACTTAAGTTTTCCTTCATTCTTTTCTACTTTGTTTCCTTTCTTCTCAAAGTGCTATTCATGGTGACTCCATCCTGTGTCAGGAGTATTTCTCCTGAAGCCTAGGAAACATTTTGTTCTTAAGCTTATTTGCTTTTCCCCCATCCTATTATTAAGCTCATCAATTAAAACAATTTTGTTCTTAAAGTGAAAACCAGTAAAAAGGAAAGATCATTATTTAATAATTTGGACAACTCTGTCAGATATCATTCTGAGTCTCAAGGAAAAGCAAAAGAAATAGAATTGATATTTTACCCATATCCAATATACACAGAGCAATAAGTACAATACATTGTGCAAAGCAGGGTGGTACTTGCCATTCTTAGAGCTTCTATTAGCACAGAACAGAGCCACCCATGAATCTTCTGAAGTCTCCTATGAAGATGGGGAGATAGTGTGAAGTGTGTGGCTAGGTCGACACTCCACAACTTATTTGGAGGTAAAGAAACAGTTTAGGGGTGGAAGGTTGTAGATCTTGTTTTATTGTTAGTATAAATTCCAAGAACATGTACACTGGATGCAAAAAGTTTTGAAAAGTATAAAGCGTTTTGGAACACCAAATATTACATATTGCTGGGGAGTAAAATTCAAAGCTCAGTCCTGGGATTAAACTAGAAGAGTTATCTAGGATCAAATTCTAGAAGTATAGTTCTATGACAAGGAGCAGAGATGGGTCTCATTAACAAAGAGTTCTGTGGCTAGATGTGGGTCACAGGTTGTTTATCCCCAGAAACTGAATGGAGGATAGTCAAACATTCCAAAGAGACTAGCGATACTATGATACAATTGCCCTGATAGAGGATTTGGAGCACTTAAACCTGAGCAGTTAGGTGAGGTTTCAAAATTTTGAGGCATAAGCAATAGGACTTGTTAATTTTTTTTGGATGGTGGAGATGGAATGTGTGATTAAGGATAGATGGATGGAAGGACCTCGCCTCTCTATTTGCTCTGATTGGAGTAGGGAGCACAGAGCTTTGAGGAGCTTGGGGAACACCTGAGTGGAGATATTGAGAAAGTCATTAGATCAAGTTTAAGGGACATGCCTCAGAGTATGGATCGTGGGGTCATTTCAGCATTGCTAAAGCCCAAAGATTCAGTAAGATGACTCAAAGAGGGCTAATTCTATGGCACTAGAGGAAGGAATAAAGTTTCCAAAATCAAATGCCTAAAAATTAGATATTTTTACTCAGAGGTAACGTTACTTAAAAAAATATAGTGAGAATTGAAAAAGAAAAGTCAACAGTTTTATAGAAGTTAAGCCATCTATTTAGATAAAAACTGTCATTGTTCTGCAAAAACTGAAGATTAGATTTTTCACATTATAATCCAAAGTTAGTAATCAAGTTTGCACTCAGAACCCATGGCAATTACAGTGAGGGCTAAACACTGGCAAATTTAGCTGTTGCAATTCTTTGAAAAGAAAGGAGTGGAGAACAAGTCTTGCCCTTTTTGGGAACTGTTAAACTTTTTCAAATGTTTCAAGTAGCTCCCTATAGAGATACTTATTGGAATACCATAAAAATCACATTCTGCATGAAAGATTGTAATTTTCTCAGTAGTGAGAAAAAAGTGTGTGTGACAAATATTTGTCCTGCTATGGTATACAGAATGATTTTATTTTACTCCTGATGGTAACCTAAATATCAGTATGATGGAATATTAATTCTAAATAGGTTTTTAAAATATTTTATGTTAAGATGAACATTGCTAATTTATGTTTCTTCTAAATTGAATTGGAATTAAAGAAAGCCATTTTCACAAGTACCTGTATTTAATGATGTAGTTGATTATAGCAAACTATTTGTGAAATTGTTTTTGTCTTTTTTCTTTACATATTTTTGTAATTGTCATTTGTTGAGGGCTTGAGTAATAAATTCTATCATAGCTAGGTAACAAAATTGCTATACAACTTTGAAGCAAGGCAACTTTGTAGCAGTATTTTAAGTAAAACTGTGAGTTTCTATTATGCTTTATTAGTATACATTAAACATTTATTGTACCTGTATCTTTACTCCTTTCATTTCATAGATGAAAATATGAGCTATACTAACAATATGGTACAAGATCTTGCAAAAGCCAATCTTTCTTATTTCACCAATAAGACAAAATGATTTTTGGTGTATCAGTCTATGAGTAAAAGTCTGTCATAGCACAACCTGAGGATCATGGGCAAGCTCTGTGCACAAGTCTAATCTATTCACATGGATTTTACTTGCATCTGCTGTCTTGGAAATCTGAGAAACTTTTTTTATTGCATCCTTTTTGGTAAATTAGCCAATCATAAAGGCTACTTCTTCTGAGAGAAGGGCATATTGCTTTCATACATTTTGAGCAAAATGGCTGAGACACTGACTTCATACTTTAGTAAAGCTTTATGAGAATTCCAGAAAGAACAGTTAAATTTTGCATTTAACCCAGGTAAGTACAGAGCCAGAACAATCACAATGAAACAGAGGGAAAAAAAAATCTGTTACATAACTTGCACAAGTTTCAGACCCTCCCCAACTTTCAACTCCACCCTTACAAGGGAATGATGTTAATGTGCACTCAATATTCCAGCTTTTAGGCAACTATCCAAGGAACAGGTGTCTATCCCATCTAGTTGAGAGTGCTGTGGAGAACCAGCATAGTTTTGATGTCTGCAGCCACAGAAAACTAAGAGACATACAACTGACTTGTTATAGCCCCAGAGAACCTGAAATACTGCAAACACAGATTGGAAGAAATGAGGAGATTTCAAGCTATGGAAAACAAATTTAGTAAACCTCTCTGAGAAATTACATGTATGAGTCAAAAGGATGCATATCCCCAAAAGGCTTGAGAGCCAACAGAATCTGTTGTAAAGCTGGAATACTGGTGAATGTCCTTCACTGTACAAGGGCACTATGCAAGAAAGAGGAGGGACAATCGAAAGACTGACCTTAAAAGTGAAGATCTATTATTTACCCAAGAAAGAATTCAAAGTGACCATCTTAAAGATGACCAATGAGCTACAAGAGAACACTTACCAATGCTTAAATAATGAGGAAAATAATACATAGGCAAAATAAAAGATCACCAAAAGATACAAACTGTAGAGAAAATGAAATAAATTATTGAACTGAGGAATACAACTGAACTGAAAAATTACCTAAAAGAATGTAAAAGAATTCATAAGCTGACTTAAGCAGAAGAATCAGCAAATTTAAATAGAAGCCATTTGAATTTACTGAATCAGAACAACAATGATAACAACAACAAAGCTGAAAACTGAAAAATATCTAAGGAACTTAGAGAACAACATCATACAGACTAATATGTATATCGTGGAAGTCTTAGAGTAGGTAAACAACATATTAAAAACACAATGGTTTGGAGCCTTCCAAATATAGACAGGGAAATAGTCATGGATTCATGAAGTATAAAAGTCCCTGTGTTACTTACTTTTCTCTCGTTGCTGAGACAAAACACCTGACACCCAAAGTTAGAGGGGAAGGGCTTTATCTGGCTTACAGTTTGTATAGATTTCAGTCCATAATCAGCTGGCTTCAAGTCTGGGGTGGCAAACAAGCATTGCAAAGGAGAAACATGTCACGCGCAAGGCACCAAAGGTTACAAGGGGGAATAGTGGTGTCTCCCTACCCCATTTATCTTAGACTACTTAGGGCAGGAAGCACATCCTTAATCCTAGTGCCCTTGAGCCTAGTATTGCATCATGAATCAATTCCAACTTCTCACACTCTAGATCAAGCCTATGACCACTTGAGGCTTTGGGGGGACATCCAGACCCAAACCCTAACAGTCCCAACTAAAACTTTGAGCCCAAAGAGATCTCCATTGAGACACAAAGAATCTTGAAAGCAGCAAAATAAAGATTCCACATCATATAAAGAAGAGCTTCTGAAATATTATACATTTATTTTCAGTAGAAAAGCTACAAAGCAGAAGAGGAAGAGATGCCATATACACCTAAAATGTACCAATGATTAGAATGAATAATCGATAATGTAAAATAGGAAGAAAAGGTCCAAAGGGGTGGGGGTAGTGGAGGGGCAGGGGAAAGGAAAGAAGGGAAAGAAAAAATGATGAGAAATGGAAAAAATGGAAATAAAGTCTTTGTAAATAGGGAAGGGGGGAGGGCGTGAAGGGAGGGCTAGGAATGGGGAAAAAATAAGAACCAAGATGCATTATATAAAGGTACAATCCCCAATGAGAAATGTAATTGTGTTGTATACCTACAATGTACCCATAAAAGAATTTAATAAAAAAAAAAAAGAAAAAAAGAAAAAGTGTTAAGAGGGTAGCAGTATCTCATTTGGGAAGCCTGAGTTTGAGCCCCAGAACACCACAAGAAATCTGAAAGAAAAAAATGCCAGCTAGAATACCGTATTTGGCAAAACTGTCTTCTAAAATGATGAAGAAATAAAGAACTTGTAAGAAAAACAAAATCTGAGGGATTTCATGCTATCTGTCTTTCCTTACAAAAATACTAAAGGAAGCTGTTCAAGTTGAAATGAAAGTATCCTAGATAGAATTGTAAAAGCTTATTGAAATATAAAGGTCACTGATAAATAGACAAATGCAGACTTGTAATACTGGTAATACATAAATTACTTTTACATCTGGCACAGAAGGAAAAGATAATGCATAAATATTACAAAATATACAACTCATTGATATAAGTAAGTGTAGAGACAAATATAGGCTTGTGTAATACCATAATGGTAATATGTAAATTGCCTTTAATTCTGGTACAGAAGGAAAAGATAAAAGTATAACAATAGTTATAACTACAGAACAACTTAATGGATGTAAAATATTTTTATAATCTAACTTCTAATACCGTAACATAAATTATGTAGGAGAGATGTAAAAGAGTAGAGTTTTCAAGTGATTGAAGATGTTATCAATTTAAACTTTATGCCTATAAAATGTTTCTTGTAATTCTCCTGGTAACCACAAAGAAAATACCTGTGAATGATATTTAAAAGTAAGTGAGAAAAGAATCAAAGCATGCCACTATAAAACTTCAGTAACACTTGAAGCCAGTAAGAGAATAAAAGAGGAAGAATATGACTACAAGACATACAGAGGACAATTTGAAAGGGGAATAATTAGTGCTTCCCTATTGTCCTGCCCCTATCAACACCATGAATTTTAGTTGATTATTTTCTTCAATCAAAAGCATATACTGAATGAATGGTTTAAAAATAATACGTAGCCACATGCTGTATACAAAATATTTCTTCTTTTAATTCATTAAGTTTATTGGTACATTTTAGGTATACAATATGATGACAGTCATAAATTTTATCTTTACATAATATATCTTGGTTCTTATTTTCCCCCATTCCCCTGTCCTCCCTTCAACCCCTCCAACCCTCCCTATTTACAAAGACTCTGTTTCCATTTTTTTTCCTTTTCTCATATTTATTCCTTTCCCTTCCTTCTTTTCCCCTACCACTTCCACTTCCCCTCCCCCGTTGGATCTTTCCTTCCTATTTCACAACATCTAATACACATTTTAATCCTTATTTTCACTTTCAGTTTCTCACACCAGATAAACTATTTGGTATTTCCACATGTGTGTCCTATTTATTTTACTTAAGAGTATCGCCTCAATATGCATCCATTTAGCTATAAATGTCACTAGTTTCTCATTCTTTATGACTAAGAAATAAAAATTGAATTGCCATATGATCCAGCAATTCTACCCTTGAGTATACATTTAAAAGTGTGGAAAACATGATCTTCAGGAAATATTTGAACACTCATTATTTACAACACTCAGTAGTTGGAAGCAATCCAAATGCTCACTATAAGATGAATGAGTAAAGCAAAGCCAGTATATAAACATAAAAGAATCGTTCATTCTTGCAAAGGAAATCATGCCACATGTGGCAGAACAGGTGAATCATGAGGATATTTACCTAAGTGAAATAAGCCAGACACAAAAGGAAAAATACTGGATTATTACCTTTGCGGAAGGTACCTAGAGCAATCAAATTCTTAGACATTACTTTAGATAATCACTTCTAGATTCTAGATTCTCCTAGAGATAGATCTTTTTTCAAATGGGAAGGGGATCAAGAGATGGAGGGAGGGGGAGAGAGATGTTGAAATGAAGATGGAAAAAGAATTAAGATGTGTTATCTACGTGAATCACTCCCCACAAGGAAAGTAATCATTATGTAAAATACACAAAAATGTACTAATAAAAAATGAAAACTGAAAATAAAATACAAATGTATTCCAAAATAAAATGAAAAACAAAATGAAAACCAGACTAAAAAGTATGAAAGCTCACACAAAAGTTTAATTGAAAAGGAAAAAATGAGCTGGGTATAGTGGTACACTCCTGGGATTCCAACACTGGGGAGGCTGAGACAAGAGTATTTCCATGCTTTCCAAGCCAGACTGAACTACATAGCATGACTGTCCAATAAAACAAGAAAGAAAGAAAAAGGGGGGGGGGAGGAAGGAAGGAAGGAAGAGAAGGAAGGAAGAGAATGGCAATGGAGAACAGTAATTATGGAGAAAAACAAGGATAGCCCATTAACAAAAATTTTCATTGGGTTTTTGGGTGGTGGTAGGATCTGATGATTTGTCACTGGTCTTAAATATGATATCTAAACATTACTTTTTCAGGGAGCCTGGAGCTTGCTGTGTGGGCAGTGGGCTCCCACATGGCCAGCCATTCTGGTATTACAAAGGCGGAGAAAGGGCAAGAGATGCTGGGCACCTCCCCCAAGAAAGTGCTTACATTACCCATCTTTTTACCTTATGTTAGCATTAGTCCATGGTGTTTCCACACACAGTAGCTGAGCAATTCTTTGGTGTCCTACATGGAGTTTGGCTGGTAGCCTTGATTCTTAGCACAGAAAAAAACAATCCTGTAAATGGCATGGATGAGCTGGGCCTTTGCTGAGGGTGATCATAACAGACTACATACACTTGTTCAAAATTAATATCTTTGGGTAACCCTGGTCATGCTATGGAGTGGTTGATTATTATATCAGGACTGGTTCTCTGAAGCTCCAGGAAAGGCATCATCTCTTCAAGGGGTCTTGTGGTTCCCAATCGGGTTTAGGTTTTCCTGTGTTTCTGGCATGGGATAATTGCTTTGGCAGTCAGGGAGGGGCAATCTCATCATGGGGCGATCCATTCTGTAAGGCTTTCTCTAGCTTATGCATATATTTTGTCCCTTATCATAAAGATATTTGTGGATCAGATCTCATGTTCCTAGAACCCAAGTTGACTGCAGAAGAGGGTTGCTCAGGGGCAGAAAATGTTAGAGGTAAATAGAATCAGAGAAGGAGAAGAAGAATTACTTTGGGTTGTGACCGGGACCCCCTTCAAGACTTGTCTTCATTTTTTCTGATAAACTTTCAGAGGAAGTTTGAGATTTATTGCACTGAGCATATGGTTCCATGATATTTTTTATATTAAGTATACTAAATGTGAATGTGTACCTAAAAAGAGAAAAATTGAATTGCTGGGCTCTACTAATATTTGGGAATAAATACTTAAGATGCTTTGATTATTTTTTCTTTATTCTAAAACAGTTTTTTTCTAAATATACACCTGTTTTTCTTTAAGAACAGATGCTCATCTGGTGCTCACCTATCTGCCTGCCATCTTTTTTACTATGGCAGGGCCTCTATCTGCAGGTAGTACAGCTTTAACCAGGTTAAAATTTGGGGCAAATAAAGTATAATTAGCAAAGACATTCACTAAGATCTGGGGGTAGAGCAGAAGAAATTTTTTAAAAAGACAAAGATGTGGGGATTTTTGAATTTTACTTAGAAAAAAAAATCTGTAGTTTAAAAGTTAATCCACAAAAGTTACTCCAGCTTTTTTTTTCTCCAGGAAACTGACTAAAATAAATATTTAAATGAACAAACAAACAATTCCTCATGGTCTTAAGGACACTGTAAATCTGAAAATTGGATCTGTACTGGTACTTTTCACCTGTAAGTTGTGCTTCTTCCATTTTCAAGGAAGCAGCAATATTAATGGGCAGCATATCTCAACTTGAAACACATCTAAATGGTTTACATTCAGACATAGCCTGCCAGGTTGGTAACCTGAAAGACAGAGCGAATGCTCATCCTGCATCACCAATCTTGAAGGCATATCTAAGATGCCATAATGTACCCAGCTCTGGCTCATGTAATACCTCTCATTCTTGAAGGTCCACACTCCATTTCTTTGCGTGCATACCTTTAATATCTTACCAATAAAAACTTTTCAAATACCTTTGTCTGACTAGTTCTGCAAATTATTTTTTTCATGATGGGAGACAGTGAACCTCCAAACATTCTATGTTTAGGATGGATTCAGTTTCTCATCTCCCTCATCTCAGCTTTGGGAACTTCTCAGACTCAGTCCAGCGACAGGTGCATCTAGTATGTGTATTACAAAGGATAATTGCACATTAACAAATAATTCGTAGTTGGCCTTTATTGCCCTAAGCTAGGTTTGCTGTGATAGAATGGAAGCTGTTTTAAAATGCAAATTTAGTTTTACATTTTGTGCATTCAATTAGGGCCTTGGCTCAAAAGAGAACAAACTTAATAAACACTGGCTCTTGTAAAATTCAACTACAAATAGATTTTTATTGAACTCATTGAACTATAGGATACAGGTTCCACACAGGACTCCTTCTTGTCTTTTGGGGTGAGATGTCTAGCAGGCACTCAATTCTGCAGAAGAATTATTTCCTAGACACATGTCTTAGTTTCAGTACCTGCAATAGATCTGACATTGATTTTTCAGGATTTGTTTCATAGATCCTAGAGTGTAGGAAGTATATATTTTGACACGTATTTCAGAAAAAAATCCTGGAGTCTTAATATGATAGAATTTTATTTTTAATGTTTTAAGTAAGTTTATTGGTACAACTTAGATATACATAATGATCACATCCATCATATGGAATTTGTACCTGTACATAATGTATCTTGATTCTTATTTTTTTCACATCCCTCTCCCCTGCCTTCAACCCCTCTTCTCCTTATTTAGAAAAGTATTTTCTTATAGGTGGCATATTCATTTGACACAGGGTAAGAAATTTTGGAAAGTTATTTATATGCATGTAGAACAGCTTGACATAAGATACATATGTACTACAACATGTTTATGCCTCTTTTATTCTATTTAATTTATAGTATTAATTACTCTAGGAATAAAAAAAGGCTTAAAGAATAAGAGATCAATGTAAATGTAAGGCAAATGAAATTAAAGCAATATCTGTCTTTATTCACACAGTTTTGTAGCAGGATATACAATAGCAACTGCAGCTATAATTTATGAATAATGTTACATATATTTAAGAGGCATAATCTATTTCTTTATTCTTTTGAAGCAGCTTTCTCTTTGGTATGGCTTAAGATCAAAAACATCCTTCTTTTGAGGAACAAAACAAATCCAAAATTCTGAAAAAACTTACTGATTATTTTTCAAGTAATGATATGTCAGTTTCCCAAAATTTATATGAAAATGACAAAACTATAAAAGTATAGTTGCACTGTCAAAACCAGTTTGATAATGAATTACTCTACTTGATAGTGCGTCATTTCCTTTGGTTCCGAAAGATAATCCAATAAATTGTTAACATTTAAAAATCGAGAATTGCTGGTTTGAGCCCCTCTGGGCAATTTAGCAAGACCCTGTCTCAAAATAAAAAAGGGCCAGGCCGGGGATTTAGCTCAGTGGTTCCGCCGGCCTTGCAAGCGGAAGGATCCCAGTTCCGAGTTCCATCCCCGGTACAAAAAAAAAAAAAAAAAAAAAGGGCCGGGAATGTAACTCAGTGGTAGAACACTCCTGAATTCAATCTCAAGGTTTGTAAAAAGCAAAAGCCTATAATAACTATTAGACTACATGGTGATCTTTCTCATTATTTTCTGTCTTTGGAAAATCATCATATTGTTGCTCTAAGAAGCTTAGAACCAGATATTTTCTTCTATATGGAGAAATATAAATAATACCAAATCCATTACACCGAAAATTACAAGTGAATAAAAGGTTCAATTATATGTATCATGAAATATCTTCATGACTAACCAAGTTTTCTTTCAAATGTTATTAATACTGTTGTAAATGTAAACTCCTTTTGAGACATATTGACTTTTAAGATACTTTAATTCATCAGAAATTCTTTGAAAAATTTAAGTGAATTTTAGTACCCAGGAGAAATATATGATTATCTAAAAATATAAGTGATAGTTTTCGCATATTTACTTCTATTGAACCAATAAAATTTGGGCTTAATTTATTACTTTTAGCTATTTATAAATATCAATTTAGCAAGACAAATGTCAAATGTCCATTTCATGACAAAACCAATGACAAAACCAATGACAATACCAAGTATTGTGTTTTTTTGCTTTAGCTTTTTTCTTACAAAAAAATTATGTGGTGAGTATTAGAATTCAGTGTGTCAGGAAAGGTGATAAGAGTTATATAAGCAAAGTGAGATTAAATATAGAAAGTGTCAAAATATTATTCATATGATTATAATTCCATCACTTGTTAAAATACATGTATTTGAGTAATGACTCGACAGTGTCTCATTTTAGTACATGTATTGCTTTTTGTAAGCACATCTCTAAGAATCACTTCATCCGTTGTGTCCTGTTTGAACTGAACCCTCTCTATTTGTATCTTAGCTACTTTTCCCATTACTGAGACAAAATACCCAACACCCAAAGTTAAGGGAGGAAAGGTTTACTTAGCTCACAGTTTGTGGAGGTTTAAGTCCATCATCAGCTGGCTCCAAGGCAGGGTGGCATGGCAAACAGGCATTGCAGAGGAGAAACAGTTCATGGCACGCAGAAGGTAACAAAACAAGCAAGAGATGATCACAACTCTTTCTATGGTTTATGTCTCATCCAGGCTACCTAGGGTGGGTAGCACTCACACCCTTAATCCTAATGCCCTTGATCCTAGCATTGCACCATGAATCATTTCCAGCCTCACACACTCTAGACCCAGCCACTTCTGAAAAGGCCCACCTATGACCACATGAAGCTTTGGGGGGGACATCTAGATATAAGCCACAACAGTTTGTAACAACACTTTCTCTGTGAGCACACCCTTTCCTACTCCTAAGCTTTCAGCAAAATGGGCTTTACATGCCCACAATAACTTAAATTGCATTGAAATTAAATAAGAAAATGATTCTTACAATCATTAGAACAACTTATCTCTGAGCTATTTTTGACCTCAATCTATAGTTGCATATAAGTTACAATCTTAATCATGATTACATGTATATAAGATTGCAAAAACAGTTTGATCTTCTGGGCAGAGTTGCTTCAGGCATAAATAATTTGATTCTTTATCTGGATGATCAGTTTCTCTTTTACAAATCACTGAAACACAGCTTTTATAATAAAATAACATCTTGTTTAATGTCCAGCTCACTAATAATCATATATAACCCAAATTTTTCTCATTTATAAGGGCGCTTTGAGCTTTCTAGAATAAGTGCCTTAATACTTGTTATTTCCTAAATCATTGACAGAAACCTCTACAGCATTTCTAACCTTAACCTCAGTTATAATCCTATACATGTGTATGATTCTCTAAGTGTAGATAAAAATGATACATAGGAAAACAATCATATGGTGTAATGGGACAGAAACACTCAGAATATTACAACTTACCGTGAACATCTTCAAACATAGCAGATGTTCTAGAGACTGAAATCAAGCCCTTTTGTCTAATTTAATTATCTTCCACTGTTTCATGGTCATTAGCTGGATCCATATCTTTATTACCTGATTGGAATTTTGATTTGGACTTAGGAAAAGCAGTAGAATAAATTAGAAAGAAATCAAGAAAAACTAATTTCAATGGGAAAAATATTTTAAGATTATATGACTTTTACTATTTTGAGACTGTGTTATTCTTATTAGTCAAACTTACTGTATTTCCTATAAAAGGTGTCACATTTTTAACACTGTGATTCTTTTGGGGTCACTGTACATTCATTCTTTGCCAGTGCTTGAGTCAGGACAGAGTTGGCTATACTGCAGTAATAAGCAATCTTAAAAATTCAATGGCTTAGCAAATTCAGGATGTAAGTCTCACTCAATTTGTTTGCTGGGCTAACAGAGCTTCCACCTTCAGAAACAGCACAAATCACAGAGGCAAAATGAAGACGAATTTAGCTAGCTATGCAACAGCTACTAAAATATAAGTCTAATTGCAAGGGTCTAGGGAAATATCAGAACATTAGAATATTGTTGAACAAGTAATTGACTCCCACAGTTCACCATTGTGGTCATCATATTAATTCAAGGCACCTTACACTCATTGTCAGTCAATCCTTGCAATCATATGAGTCATCTAAGTACTATGTTATAGATAAGTTTAACAAAGCTAGTTGGCCTATTCACAGCTAGTTGTGTGAAACAAAGGCCACCCAATTGAGGAAGACAGAGCTTGCTGTAGCCAAGGAGGCAGCCCTGGGTCTTGCACTGGCAGATACTCACTGGCAGGCCGAGGACAGTGACTCCTGTACTCTGGAGGAAAGGGAAGGCAACAGGTGAGCTCTGTGGGAGGTTATAGCACAGAGAGGTGTGGCTAAATGGGAGCTCCTACGTGTCAGCTAGAGGCAGATATTTAACTTTCTCTGGTTAAAGCTAAGTTGAAAATGGAGGCAAAAATAAGAAAGCCTGAAGGTCCTGACCCTGTGGGCCTATTGCTGCAGAAGCTGTGTTTCTGCTCCCTGAACCAGCTGCGGCACTGGGTATGGGTCGTATTTCTGTTGTAGTGCATGATCTTGGCTTTTTGCCATTTTATACTCAGCCACTCAATATCTTCTACTCATTTCATGAGTCATGGATCTCAGCAAGTCACAGTTTTAAAAGCATAGTCAATCTTATAGAAATTCCCTAACAAGAGACAGTTCTAGCAGTGACTTCCATGTGAACTTATGCTTATTTATTTCAAACAGATTTTTTTTGTCCTCACTCAACATACTTTTGGGGGCATAGAAAAATTTTCTTTTCATACTCAACAGTCAGTATTGACCCACCACAAGGAAAACCCTGCAAATCTTTGGTATTTTAAATAAATACATGAATTTATATGTCTTAAATATAAATTTATATGTTTTGCATTGTATATATATTTCATTATATGATTAGATTTACATGTGCAATCATACGTTTGTGCATGTATATATGTGTTGTGTATGTACATATATAAAATATATAATATACATATGCATATGTGCATACACAAACGTGCAGTTAAATCAAAGGAGATTTACTGTGTTGTCTGTAATCATTCATTTTACATTTTGGCTGTGGAAGAAATCATCAGACAGATTTTCTGAAGTGGAGTATATACAGTATGTTCCATTCATACTACATATGTACCTTAGCATAATATAAAAAAATGAATTTCACAATGTAAATTTATTGTCTTTAGTAAAAATCTGAAATACTTAGTGTAATTTTGCACTTCTTTTATGAAGTCAAGCAACCACAAGAAAAAATTTTAGTGATAATTTTAATGACAGTTAAAAATGATCCCATTTATTACAGACATTATCTTTTAGAATAAATCACATAACTGCAAAACATTAGAAACCATTTACCAAATGATAGAAAACGGATGCATCTTGAAAGCATAATGTTAACTGAAATAGATCAAACATATAAGCTTAACTCTTGCATGGTTTCTTTTGTAAGACAACTCCAAGTTGTAAATAAAAATCAAAAGGAAAGACGTTTGATAGGAAGTAGGGAGATGGTTCTTTCTCAAATGGTAAGGGCATCAAGAGATGAAGGACGAGGGCAAAGAATGAAAGGGGATGAAAAAAGTATTAAGATGTGTTATATACAGGTGCCAACTGCACATGAGGAATATGATCATTGTACTACACACATATACAAAAAAATAAAAATAAAAAGGAGAAAGTTTCTAAAATACGAAATGATGATGCAGATGCTGAGCCTAACGTTGTAATATTCTCAGGGGAAATTATGATCTGACTCTAAGCTATTTCTATGTTCATTATCCCCCAAGGACACACTGCTTGCTCTCTCCATCTCTGATACTGTACACATTGGGTGCAGTGCTGTCTTACTACGTCACTACACTGGCCTCCCATCCATACCAGTGAGCTGGCCCCGCATTCTCTTCTGAAAGCCTCTCCGCTGAGACTGCTGCATGCATTGCTTCTGACATTAGTCCGCCTGGTGCAATGCCACTTGCACAGTCTCTGAGGAGGACACATGTTATCTCCGGTCCTTTTACTATCTAGCCATTCTCTCTGGAGATTTTCAACACTTCCCAGCTTTTATTTCTAATCTCAAAATTGATGCTTTCCAAATTTCAACTGCATAAAAATCACCGGGAAACCTGTTCAGCAAGCACACACCAGAGGTACTCACCACACAATCCTTGATTTATCGCCCCGCCATGAGGCACCTAAGCACGTGACCCCTTTCTCCTGACTTAAACTCACCCACCCGTACTTGAGATGTCTCTGCGGGTACTTAATAGCTACTAAAATGAAGCATGTCCAAAGGAGAGCGCCCTACGATTGTTGCGATGTTTCCTCCACATTCTCTGGTTCTTTCCTTCTTCTATCACCTCATGCCATTCCTTTTGAATGTCCCTTCACCATATTCCGCATTTTGCGGTCTTTATTCACGTTCGTCACTCATAGCCTGTCCTTCCAGAAACAGGAATCCTGCCAGTGCCCACGGATCCCTTCGAATACCCATTTACTAGAGATTTAGCTGGCTCCATCTCAATCGCAAGGCCTCAGAGGTCTGTCCTGCTCCCTAACGAACTTGCCTTTTCTTCCTATTCTGGACTCCAGTTGTAATCTACATTTGGTTTTGAGTTTTACTGATATTCTGTCCTCCTGCCAGTGATAGTACGCAAGCACTTGACAGCAGGTTTTCTAGCCACTGTGTTCTCACTGCCTTTAACAACGTAGGACACAGAGACATTATATAGTCGGTTATATCTGAAGGAAGGGAAGAGGGAGGCAGAATGGATAGAAGGAAGGAAGGCAGGAAGGAAAGAAAGAAAGAAGGAAGGCAGGCAAAGGAAGGAGATGAACTCAAAACTTGTCCTGTATTTCAGTATCTCTCTTTTCTCTTTCTCTCATACTAATTTTATCTGACTGTTCAGACGTTTAAGCTCACATAGATAAATAATTGGTCCCAGTAATGATCTTCCATTTTTATCTTTGCAGTATTAAAAACACACACACACAAATATTGCAAATAAACTATTTTTGCTTTTACAGGTATGTTACAGTGGTGGTACAGTTCATATAGGGGCTTGCAGGTTGACGGCTCTGTGCTTCCTTACAGGGTCCTCCACATCACCACTGCTTTTCCTCTTGCTCCTGGACCCCCCAGGCTCTGATTGAGCACTGCACTACTTTATACTACTGTACTGTACAGTAAGCACACAGCAGCACAACTGTGACAATGTTGGGCAGACACATGAGCTACTACTGTAATTTGTTTGCATCTATGAATGTTCCTAATGTAAGGTCCATTTGTAACTGTGAAAGTTCACAACTCAGATGTTTATAAATCAAAGTCTTACTGTAATCCCAATGCCTCAAGTAAACATTTGCATTCCAAAAGGGAGAAAAGAGTAATAGAAAAGATTTGGAACAAAGCAAGAGGGCAAACATTAAATCCTTTAGCTCCACATGCAGCATCTAGAGCACATGGTGGTTAAAAAAAAAAAAAAAAGTTGCCCTATCCCTATTCCCTTGCCGGACATAAAGCACATGACCTCCCTTTTGGGCTGGCTTCACTTGTGGCCTGCAGCTTTCCTTGACTGATGTTCCACATTCCTGGCATCTCCAACTAGATGGGGTCTCTCACCACTGCACCTTTGGAGTCACTCTCAAAACCTCATGTACTTCTCTCCCAGGAGCTCCTTACCTGGAATCCCAGGCTGTGCTTTGAAATTGGCGTAGAAGCCTCTTTGCCCCCATGGCTCTTGCATTTTGCAAGTAATACCAGTATAATGTGGATGAGACCAAGATTTCCTATCAGCAGAACCGTAGCCTGCCCACCTTGGGCCATTTCTGCAGTGGCCTCTGAATGTCTGATTAGCTGAACATGACAAAATGAATCCTGGAGAACCGATTTTCTAGGAGGGCCTCCGTGAACAAGGGTCACAGGACGCCTCTCAAGTGAAAGTTTGACACCTTTGTACGATTAAGTCTGCAAAGGGCTGATTCTTGATGCTTCCTGAGATGACCTGAAGGCATCTTTTTTTTCCCTTTGTACAATGTACTTGTTTTGGGGAGGTTTTTTTTGGCTTAAATTCTTTTATTGGTGCACTTTAGGTGCACAACACCTTTACATTTATCATTGGGTGCTTGTACCTGTACATGATGGATCTTGGCTCTTACTTTTTCCCCATTACCTATGTGGCCTTCACCTCCTCCACCCTTCCCTATTTACATAGACTTTGTTTCCTTTTTTTCTTTTCCATAATAGTTTCTCTAGTGTGAGAAACTGAAAGTGTAAATAAGGATTAAAATGATTGAAATGAATAATTGATAATTTGAAATAGGAAGAAAATGTCCAAAGGGGTAGGGGAAGAGGCCAGGGAAAGGGAAAGGAAAGAAGGGAAAGAAAAAATTATAAGAAAAGAAAAAAATGGACACTTGGTTTGTTTTTAATAATACTAATCTCTTTAGCAGCCATATCTGCTTTGACCCCAAATTTACACATAAATCTCGCCCAAAATATAAGTTTTTCAAATGAATCTCCTCTGCCTATTGTGATTTTTCCAACTATAAATCTGGTCAAAGCAGTCAGAAGCACGCATTCCACAGCCTGAATTTTGGGGTGCTTTGAAATTTTATTTGCCATATCACTTAGTCCACCACACTTAATGTCAGACACCCACAATCTCAGGACATGTTTCCTAATCTAATGAAGTTGACATATCGGGATTAATGGTTTTATATACTTGAACAAATACCTGAGATAATGGATTTACTAAGAGAAAGGTTTACTTTGGCTCATAATTTTGGAGATTTCAGTCCATCATGGTTGGCCCACTGCTTTTGAACCTGCTTCACCACAGGTTAATGGAGGTACAGTGTGGCAGAGGAATCCCTCACTTAGTGACCTTAAGTAAAAGAAAGGAAGAAGAAGGAGCTATTTCCTTCAAGGGCATATTTCCCATGATCAGAAGACCTAACACTTAGCCCCACCTCTTAAAGATCCCATTATTTCTCAATAACACCATGGGCTGGGGAACAAGCCCTTACGTATGGACTTTTGGAGACACTTATCCAAACCATAACATTCCATGAAAAGCATTTAGGATGTACTCATTAACTATGAGTTATAAGCTCCGCATGGTGGCACATACCTGTAATCCCAGCACTTGAGACCAGCCTGGGCTGTACAGTGAGTTCAAGGCCAGCCTGAACTACATAGTGAGACCCTGTCTCAAAGAAAAAGACAAACAAAGAACTATGAGTTATTATAATTCAATTTAGTGTTCTTGATTTACTATATCCAACTCTTACAATATTTATTTTAAGCTTCCTCTAATAACTCATACAACACTGATCTCTTTTTCTTGGTTTTGTTATTTTCCATTGTACTACATTACTTTCCATCTTAAATAGTAACTATTATTATCATTTTAACTGTAGTATATGTTAATAGCAAGTCATTCTTCCCTATAATTGTCCTGAAGTCTTTTTATTAAACAAGTTATAATGTTAATTCTAGGCATTGATTAAAACTTGAATTAATTATCAATTTTATTCTGGAAAAGGGTTTGTACTTAACTATGTCCACCTTTAAAACTTTATCCCATCTATTTGTTCTCATTTCCACCTTATGCAAATAAATTGCTATCTTGTGATTTGGGCCTTCCAAATAAAGACGAACATTTATCACTACATCAAAGATTAACAACCAGACAAATAAGAGACAAGATCTGCTAAATGAATATTCCCAAAGTGAATTTAATTCAATGAGACAAATGTGACATGTAAAACATTGAAATTATTTTTCATAATTATTTTATATAGGTTATATATAATAGTCTCTCTATATATATATTACTGTTTATTTCAAACCAAAATATATTCATAATCATTTTTCTTTCAATGTTATTAGGTACCATTCACTCCTTCACAAACCTTATTAGGAGGTTTCTGACATAATTCGAAGTGACGTTTCCACCTATCCATTCACTGTCTTCCTACAGTTTTGTTGAGTATGTGCCACAGATGAGCTAAAGCTATTTATCTCAGTTAAAATCAGATTCTAGCCTGTTGCTGATGAGAATTTTCTGGAGATTTATACCAATGTGTCTTATCTGGGGAGAAATGGAGATGGATTTACCAGGTGATTTAGAGGAAGCTGATAAAATATAATGGGGGTGGGTTAAGAAAGTATGTATTGGTCAATTTTTCCTGTGGGTAAGACAAAATATTTAACACTCACAACTTAAAGGAAGAGTGATTTCAGTCTATAGTCAGATGACTCCAAGGTAGAAACCTCATGCCAAAAGGTCAAACTGGAGCAAAGTTGCTCATCTCATGGCAGCTGTGAAACAGAGCAGCGCAGAGGGGAAGAATGGCAGAGCGGAAGGGGAGAGGGACCAGGTACAGCCTCCAAGGTCAGGCCCTCATGACTCCCTCAGAAGGGTGCTTTATTAATCTCCTAGGCATCTCTTAATCTAGTCAGGTAGAAAGCACAAATAACCATCACAGTCTATCCTCATACATCCAAACCAAAAGATGACCAGTATCTCAGTGCACGCTAGCCTTATTTCAGCATGACCCAATTATGGCACACATAAACATTGCTTCCAAGGGGATCACTGGATTAGAAACATACCTCACTGAAAGCGAGACTCAGCTGTATTTGATGAGACGCCCTGGTTTTTGTAGTTGGTATGAAGTTCAGTTTTAAGATCAGGTCCCAGGGAATACACAGAGTATTCAGGGAAATGGGCCTCACAGCTCAACACTGTCCATAAATCAGGAGGAGACCTGCATGGGACACCTCTTGTGCTCGGTTTGTCACTGAATGATCTAAGCACAATGAAGATGCCTGAGGAAGCTTGAGAGGAAACAAGGAGAAGAGATTATAGGGAGGGGCAAAAATCTCCAAAGCAAAGTGCGTTGGTACAAGCTCCTTAAAAATTAGGCAATTGTTCCTGAAGTCCATTTTATTTTTATTATGCTACCATTTTCTCATCATACTTATTATAAGATGAATAATTCATATATTTGTGCAGATCTGGGGGGGAATTGTTAAGAAATTACATTCACTCATTACTGGAAATGTTCCTACTTTTCTTGTAGATTAGTTCCATGGGTTTGCCATGCAGGATACTGCTGCCTTCTAAAAAGAGTGACAATTGTGCTGATTGCCAACCTAAGTAAAGGTAAATCATATCTCTTTTCTCTGCAGTACATAACACTAGACAATATAATCACCTTGAAATCATTTGAAAGCTAGCAAAAAAAAAATCTATGGATATTGAGTACAGAATGAGAATAATAGAGCACATCAGCCAATCTTACTTCTGACTGAAAAGTTCCACAGCACCAAAAGGAAAGAGCTACTTTGGGATAAAGCAAGTGCAGACCTTAATTTTTTTAAACCTTCAAACAGGTTTTATATTCTGCTCTCTATTCTTCTCAAGGGAGTGCTTTGAAAAAAATGAAAAATCATATATGAATCAATGCATGCTTTTTCAAAGCCTTTATTTTGTTTCTCATTTAAAATTGAGATACATCTGATTCTTTTCCAAAATGACCTGTTAGGTCCCATATAAGATATACCATTAAAAGAGTGGTTTTTATTGCATCAAAATAAATAAATGTATAAACTTTGAAGGAAAGACTCTTTACTCTGATTGGAGTGAGTTTCAAGGAACTCAAGCTTAACAGTCTGTCCTTATATGAGGTGTTATTAAAAAAAAGAGAGCTTAATTTCTAAAAAACTATTACGGTAAGAAACATTGTCATTAATCTTCCTCAAAATGTTCCTTCTTTCTTTGGACACATTTACCACTTTCTGAGCAGTTTTGTAAATGCTGTTTTATGAGTGTCTTTAGCTGATACTATTGTGGCTGCCTTTACTTCCTGAAATGATTCAAAATCATTTAATGATCATTTTGACTTTGAGGAAGAACCAGAAGTTGCAGGGTGCCAGATCCAGTGAGTAAGGTGGGTGAGGACACACCATGATGTTTTTACCAGCTTGCCCGTTGGATGGCACTCAGCAGCAGCATTAACCTTTTTAAAAAATCACACATAAAGAGGAACTTCCAGAAGTACTTCGGAAAGTGACAAGAATAATTGAATATGTGTATTCAAAGAAAGAAGGTATTTTGGGGGAATTAATGATAATGAGCCCTTTACTGTAAAACAGTATTTTAAAACTTAAACATCCACCAAATATCTCATCACCCTCGTAGGTCCCAGGACAGTGTAATATATGGTTTATGCCTCTATAATTTACAGGCTCTGCATAGGAACTCTTTTTGTGTTTCCTTATTGTATGGTGTCTACTCAAGCTTTATTTTCAGCTTAAGGGTAGCCCTGCAGGATGTCTATGCACTGCATGTCTCCACTGTGCTGGGAATCCAGTGGCCAAGCTTCAGCACTAAATGGCATATGCAGGCCATTATTATCATTCTCTCATCTGGCATGTGTGATCGTTTCCACTAATGTGAGGTCAAAGAGAATGCTTTAGAATCTTCACGGGTAGTACATAGTGAGCAGTATCATATAAGTTAAATGGGAGAATTGATTATCCATATGGAAGAATGAATCTAGACCCATATCTCTCATCCTGTACTAACAAAATGTCAAAATGGATCGAAGACCCAGATGAATCTGCTATAATATAAAATAGGTAAAATTTTTTAAGACAGAGGGAAAGGCAAGGATTTTCTGAACAGAACAGCAATTGAACAAGATATAATACCAGAATCAACAGATGGAACTATATTAAATTATAAAACTCCCACACCGCAAAGGAAGCAGCCAACAGAGGGAAGGGACAACCTACAGAATTGGAAAAAAAATTGCCAGATATTCATAAGACAGAAGATTAATATCCAGAATATATAAACTGCTCAAAAAATTAGACAACCAAATTAAAAACTCAATCAAAAACTAAGTATTGAAATGAGTAGACACTTCACAAAAGATGTACAAATGGCATATAAGTAAAAGAAGTAAAGAAAGGAAGGAATAAAGAAGAAAGAAAGAAAAAAAGAAAGAAAGAAAAAAAGAAAGAAAGAAAGAAAGAGAGAGAGAGAGAAAGAAAGAGGAGAGAGAGAAAGAAAGAGGAGAGAGAGAGGGAGGCAGGAAAGAAAAAGTTGGTTTGAGTGCTATAAAACAGGAATCCCCCAGTGGAAATGAGTGCCATTTGAATAAAAAAGTGGAATTTTACTGAGGGACACAAGATCTCAATAAAACGTCTCTTCTTCTAGTCTCTCCATGTATTTTATTTACTTTTTGACAGTTGTGTCTCATTATTTGACCTAGTACCTAAGTGCTTAGGTTTTGCCACTTCGGGTTTTCATTTTCCTATGAGAGTTCCCATGAAGATATAAAAACCTATATGTACTTTTTCTATTCATGTAAATTATATTAATTTGATTCACAAGCCCAACTTTACAGGGAAAATTTTTCTTTCCTTGTAAGAAATACTTATTTTTCTATGGTTTTTTTGCAATATTTTAGTGTGGTTTTAATGTGAACGTGATGGTTGTCTCGAAATCTACTTGGGAATTATTCTCTACATTCTGAAAATATTTGGGTTGTTGATATGCCTTTTAAAATGTTTGATAGAATTTGCCATTGAGGATACTGAGACTGTGCATTTCTTGTTTTGGAGGTTTTGTGTGTGAAACTATGTGTACTTGCACATACTCGGACACAGTAATTTTCATAATTTGTGCCTTTTTATTTTTCATTTGACATTGAATCCAGTGCCTTGAATTTGCTAGGCAAGTGGTACCAGTGAGCAACATCTCCATTCTTTTTTATTTTGTTTTGAAGCAAGGTCTTTCCTAAATTTCCTAGACTGGCTTTGAACTTATGATCTTCCTGCTCCAGCCTGTAACGTAACTGGGATTACAGGTATAAGCCATCATGACCCAGAAATTAATTTTACATTCACTCCTAGCTTTATTACAATCTCTAAATTTTGCCTATCAAGGAACATGTCCATTTAATAAGTTAAATAATTTACTCACATAATATTGTTCATCATGTTCACTCATTCTGCATGCTTACAAAAGCTCTAGTAACAAGTCCACCTTTCATTCCTGAGTGAATAAATTGAGTACTGCCTACTGTCTTCTATTTTTAAATCAGTTTAGCTAGTCTGATCAATTGTATTCATCTTTTCAAAGATTTAATATATTATTTTATTGATTTTGCCTGTGTTTTGTCATTTTTGGTTTCTTGAGTTTTGATTTTCATTTGTATCATGGCTGTCTTCCTACTTTAAAATAATTTACATTGGTACCTTGGTTCATGAACCAAATTCATTCCACGATTCTAGGGATGATGGCCACCTTTGTGTTTATGCAGGGAAGATGACCATGCTCATGTTCTTAACCTGATACAGAGAACATGAATAGAAGCAAAATTTTACTGAATGTTTCTGTTTATGAGTAGAATTGTTTGCAAACTGAAGCATTTGTGAACTAAGGCATTACTGTACTTTTTCTTATCTAATTCTTTTTTTTTTGCTTAAATTCTTTTATTGGTACATTTTAGGTATACAATATGTTTACATTTGTCATTGGGTGCTTGTACCTGTGCATGATGTATCTTGATTCTTATTTTTTCCCCATTCCATGTGCTCCCTTCACCCCTCCACCCTTCCCTATTTACAAAGACTTTGTTTCCATTTTTTTCTTTTCTCTTAATTTTTCCTTTCCCTTCTTTCCTTTTCCCTTCCCCTCCCACTTCTCCTACTCCTTTGGACCTTTTCTTCCTATTTCAAATTATCAATTATTCATTTTAATCCTTATTTACACTTTCAGTTTCTCACACTAGAGAAACTATTCGGTATTTACAAGTGGGTTCTATTTATTTCACTTAAGAGTATGGCCTCAATATGCATCCATTTAGCTATAAATGTCTCTAGTTTCTCGTTCTTTATGGCTGAGTAGTACTTACGTTGGTTTTATACAGGTTTTTTTTTTTAATTACAAATATTTAAAGATTCAAATTTTTGCCTGAGCACTCTTTAGCTGAAATCTTTGTTTGATAAGTTTTTGTGCTTTCAAGTATTTTCTGGTTTCCCTACCATTTTGTCTGTGACCCTGATGGGTGTGTGTGTGCATTTTTGTATGGTAATATATTATTTAATTTTCAACCCTGTAAGGATTTATAGATGTCACTGTTATTGATTTATAATTTAACCCAATTTTCAGAAAATACATTCTGCACATCTCTAATTCTATTAAATATTTGAAACTGCTTTATGTTTCCTTTTTATTTATTTATTTTTGAGATGTGGTCTACCTATTATATCTGGGCTGGTTTCAAACTCCTGAGCTCAAGGGTTGCTCCCACTTCAGCCCCTCCTAGTGCTTGGACTACAGGTGCACATTACTGACCTAGCATTGAGATGGCTTATGGCACAATACATGGCCAATAATGGTTAAAACGAATATGAACTCTACTGTGTGGTTGTTTTAGTGCACAGTATGTAAAGTAGTTCAAGTTTGTTATAACTTTGTTCTAATTTTCTATTATTTATTCTTACTTTCTCTTTTAACAATTACTAAAAAGTAGATGTTTTAAATCTCCAACTGAAGATTTATATATGTCTATTTTCTCTTTCAGTTTTTTAAATTTTAGCTTTATTTTTATTTTGAGTTTCTGTTGTTAGGAAAGTTAATAACTATCATAAATACTTGATTATTAGATTTTCTAGGTTAATTCTTCCTTTTATAATATAAAATTCCCCTCTATATTCTTTATGACATTTCTTTTTCTGTAGCTGCTTTTGTGGATATTTTAGTATAGTCATTTGAGCTCTCTTAGGCTTAGTGTTTTCATGGTATTTCTTTTCTATCATTTAAGTTTAGCCACTTGGGTCATGTTGAAAGAACATTTCCTTTGACAGGATGTATTTGTGCAGTGGTATTTAATAAATATGATAGTTTCTGCCTTTTAACTCAAATTCTGATATTGCTTTTATAATTATTAATATAGTTTGCTTAGCTTTACCATTTGCAAATTATCTTCTATTTATTCCGTTTATCCTTTATTTCTTTTTTGTTTATGCTTTAGTGCTTTTTTATTAGTTAAATACATTTAGTGCTTCATTTGATCTATACCTTAAATTATTCAGTAGACTTTTCTGGTTTATTGCTGGCTGTTCTATGATTTATAATATGAAATCTATAACTTATCACAGTAACTGTCAGATCATATTATGCCATTGCGCATAGGAGATTTTTAGAACAGTATATTTTCATCTTTCTTGTCCTCCTTGATAGTGTTATTTTCTTATATGTTTTAGTTCAATATATTATTAAACCACAATATAATTTTAATTTTGCTTCAATCATTTATCTTTTAGATAAATCTTTAAAAATAAGAAAAATTATATTTACCCATATATGTCTCTTTCCAATATTCTTTATTCTGTTTTTTTCTCTAAGTAACTACTCAACTGGCATCATTTTCTTCAGTCTGATGAAGTTCCTACAACTGCTTTCTGCAAGCTCCGACAACTGAGTTTTTTCTCACCCTTTTAATCTCAAAATATCTTTATTTTGCTTTCATTTATTTTCAACAAGATGCAGAATTCTTCTACCAATGGAAATAAGCAGTAAATTTCTCTTCCAAGTTGAAAATCGAAGCTATCTGCTTCCATTGATATCACATTATTCTGACTTGACTGATTGCCAAATAATAGGAAGCAGAGGGCTGGGCACAGCTTCTGTGTAACTGGGCGCTACTGAATTATAATGCAAATACTTGAGTATGGGTAAACTGAGTAGAATAAATTAAAAATACTTCCCTGTAAAGAGAAAAAAATATCACCCCTTTTTGGAGTTTAGTGACTTTGGCACAAAATTTGAAGACAATTTAAATACTTTCTATTGATTAATATGTTGTGACCATTACAAACCACAGTTTGTACATACTCACAAACATCAACACACACATTTCAGTTAACTACGTGGAAAATACAAGTGATAAGCTTAAGTAATATTTATTTATAATACATATATTTTTATAATAGTATACGTAGAACGGATAGAATTTTTAAAGACCAACTTACCTGCAGTAAGGAAATCTAGGGATAGAAGAAGGAAAGGAGGTTTCTTCCCTCATTGACTGAAAATGAAAATATTGTCTTACAAGCCAGTGAAATACATATTCAGAACTTCACAATTTTCTTTTTCCTCTAGCAGAGATTTCTTTCTTGAATTCCTATGAAAATTCTTTTTCTTTTTCTTTTTTTTTTTTGGTACCGGGGATCAAACACGGGCTCTTGTGCTTTTGAGGCAGGCAGCAGAACCACTGAGCTAAATCCCCAGCCCCTCCTATGAAAATTCTGATCAGAACTAAAGTAACTTTCGGTCTTGTCTTAGTCACTTTCCTCCTTGTTGGAATAAAATACAAGACACTCAGAACTTAAGGAAGGGACAGGTTTACTTTGGTTCACGTTTCAGTTTGTACTGGGCTGGATCTAAGGCAGGAAGGCGCACCAGAGGAGCATAGCAAAGCAGAGCTGCTCTTCACATGGCATCCACGAAATGGAATGAGAATGAAAGAAGAAGAAAACCTTTCCAGGCCACTTCCACAGTCACCCACCTCCTCTGGCCAGACTCCTCCTGCTAACAACAAGCCTGTTATAAATCCCCACAGTCCAGTCATCTTCCAAAAGCCCCACCTCTGAGGACCAGAGGCTCTTGGGTGACATCTAGATATAAACTGTGACAAATCCTCAGAGATCCCTGCCTCATCACCACTATGGTTGACTGATTCTCGCTAAGTTAAAAGGAGCAGATAAGACAAGGTTGTTTTCTTGTTATTGTTGTAGTCTTTTTTCTGTGTGTGTGTGTGTGTGTTGCTGGGAATGGAACCCAGAACCTCAATGAATACTGGGCAACTGTTCTAATGCTGAGTGACAACCCCAGCCCAATGACAATCTTAACAGAACTACTAGCACAGGTATGTAGCAAGGAGAATTTAAACTAGATTCGTAGTCTTCTGTTTTTCCAATGTCTTTTAGGGGCTCGTTTTCTCTTTTGACACAGAAGCCTCTGAAGAAATTCTGTGAATTAAAACCATTTTATCAAATTTCAAATGACAATTGATGGCAACCCTTCTCCACTCATTGTTACCTGCACATGGTGCAGATTCTCGGTAGCCTCCTTCTCTGCACTTGTTTCTCGGAGTGCCTAACGGTGAAAGATGAAGATGTTCATCCAAACCCTAAATCAAACACTTCTGACACCAAAGGGAGACACTTCTCAGTCTTTTCAGGGTCTGATTAAGGATCTGCATATATTATTAATGGACTCTCTTAATTGTGAGGTAGCTTTTTCCTTTTCACTTCAAAATTGGAGCATGCTCTATAGAACTCTATAAATCCTCAGCATTTTCCCTTATGCAGTGATCAGGTACACATTTACGTACTTGTCCCTAATAAGCTAATTCAATCAATAAGAACTTTCCAGAAAAATCAAAGTATAAAAACTGTGGCATGTATCTTTTTGTTACTCTTTGAAAGTGAAACCCAGGTAAGCCAGCTGTGCTAGGCTTCCTAGTGACCGTGTACCAAGGGACACTGTGTATCATAGTGGACAAAGGGATAAGCCGCCAGCGGACAGCAAACAGAAAGAAGGGTGCTCAGCCTGCTACACAGCCCCAAGGGCTTCCTTCTTACCAGCACAGTTTGCGGTTCTTACAGTCACTCTGCTCATCCTTCTTCCCCTCTTACAACCTCAACTCCTTGTCACTGTCCTTGCAAACCTGGTCTAAACTCTCCCTTTCCTTCCTTGCCTTCCTTCATTCCTTGCCTTCCTTCCTTCCTTCCTTCCTTCCTTCCTTCCTTCCTATTAAACCTTGAATAAAAACAAAACATACAAAACCAGAAAACTCTTTTGGTTGACTGACTGCCAAAATTCTTATAAATATAAATGTTATAATTTGGCCAAGACTCTTAAATCAAAACGTCTATCCTAGCAAGATGCCCGATGTCAAAATAATAATCATCATATACATCTGAAATTTTTCTATAATTTGCAGAATTTTCCTATCATAATACCATGCTTCTTAACGTATTAATAACAATTTTGATTTTTAGATTTGGATATTGCACATATTAAAATACTTCATAAATTTTGTAGATATTTTCTTAATAAATTGGTACATTTTATGCCACCCAAAGAAAATATAGCAATTGTTACTTAGTACTAGGGATAACCAACTGCATAGATGTAGCCATGAGAATGTATGGGTGTTTATTATTTACATATATTAAAATGTTTTTCTAGTCCCTGATTAAATTTTTTAAAATTGAGTGCCTTTGTAGAGTCTGAAACAATTTCTTGCTTTTGAATCAGGGCTGATCAAATTTGCTAACTGTTTCTAGTCTAAAAAATAACTTTGTAAGAGAAGAGCATTTTTAGTGTTCTATTATTCCAGAAGGTCCCTTTCTCTTTCATGTTAAAAGACCATCTTAGTGGCAAAGAGAAATTCATTAGTGTCCTGGGTTTTCCTTTATATTTCTTTGTTTCCACACTGTTTTGACAAATTGTGTTTTCTTAGTCCCCTTGATAGCTAAAAAAAGCTCTGCTTTCAAAAGCAATAGAGTATGGAATTATTTTAAACTTCATGCTCTCAGCTTTTTCTTCTTTTACAAGTGAGCTTTGTTGGCTGGGGAAATAAAACAGCCTATTTCCACAGCTTTTCTTCCTTCTTTACCAGATGTTAATCTTCCAAACCCAGTAGTTTTTACATAGAAGTTGGTATAAGGTGAGGATGTTCGTTGGGGAGACTAATGAAGTAAAGCAGAGTGAGCCTGTGCTGTGGGTTTAGATGCAGCATGTCCTTCCAGGACCTCAGGAGCTCATAGGCGGTGCTCTGGTTGACTCCCTGGCAGGAGGTGCTTTCTAGTCACCAGAGGGAAGTCACTGGAGGGGTGACAGGGTATGTGTCCTTTCCCAGCTCCTTCCTTCTCTCTGCTTCCAGGCCACAAGACTAGGAGTAGCTTTCCTCCAGCAGCCCCTTTCCCCATGCAGCTTCTGCCTGGAGCCAGCTTGCTGTGAACTGAAAACACTAAAACCTGTGAGTCCAGATAACCCTCTCCTCCTTTAAACTGTGCAATCAGTATATTGTGTTCCATCTAAGAGAAAGTAACTAAAAGCAGAGAATATGGAATGGATTATGATGTGATCATAAGATGTACCTGACATATGAGTATGAACAGTCCTACCTTAGATGAAAGGCCACTTCCTGTTTATGTAAAGTTATCATTCATGGAAGGGGAATCTACAGAATTTTAACATCCACTTTTCAATCACAGTATCCAAAAAATGATATTCTGGGCTATTTTTGGAAAACATGGAATTGTTAGTTTGATTTTTATTAGGAAAATAGGATACTGTTTTCAAACATATGGTTCACTTTCGTTTGGCCTTCCCTCTGCTCTGATGTGTTTCTATTTCCTTCACATGACCAAAGTTTGCATTTCAGAGATGCCCTGGTTGTAACTTGTAAAGAGCAGACAGGGCATGAAGAGGTAGGGGATTGCTATTAAACTATTTTCTGCACTATTTGATTTTCAACCATGTGCAAGGGTTAATGGGCTTAAAATTAATTTCATAAAATACTTTCCTATTATTATTACCTGATAAAACTATTGCCTCTATTAACTTGGGAAAATAGATTATTCATGAAGTGAGGTATAAATATTATCTAAATATTTGGAAAATATAAATTTAGCTTGGTTCTTGCCTCATGTCACCGACAAAAATTCTGATTGGAATACAAATTGATGTATAGAAATTAAATCTAACATGCAAGAGAATACATTCTGGAAGGGAGCCTTTTTGTCATATGACAGTTACTGTGAAGAGGAAAAGTCAACAGAAGTGGGTACAGAATGATTTAAAATTTTGTGTATTACAAAGAGACCATAAGCGAAATCAAAGTTTAATTAAAAATACTTGAATACTCTGAGATAACAGGTGACTAGCCTTTTGAAGAATAAACATTTTAAAAAGGTAATAGGAAATATTGAACACCATTGTGGAAAATTAGGGAAGTTTGTGGAGAATTTATACAAAATTAAATTTAGTTGCTCATAAATATGTACAGAAAAATAATTTTACTGTTTTAGTACCAGGGATTGAACTCAGGACCTTTTACTTGCCAGGCAGGTGCAGCACCACTGTGCTACCTCCCGGGCCCTGAGAAAACTAATTTCTCTAGAAAAAATTTCAAACACATATCTATGTAGCAGTTACTTTGATTATGGAAATACAATTTAAGCCAAGTGTGCTAAGTGTTTTAGAAGTGTTGGATTATATCCTGTGAGATGTATCATACATACCAAAAATGCATAAAATTAATGTCAATAATTTAAAAATAATAACAATTAGCATCAGTGTAGCTAATATAGAGATTAAGAAAAAGAACAGTGTCAGTGTCTTTGATTTTCTGAGTCTTCACCAATCACATCTTTGTCCCCTTCCCAAAAGATTAATTAATTTTCTGAATATTGCCTTATAATAACCACTCTTTCAAGGTAGCTCTATTTTTAGGGTATATGCATTCCTACAAAATATATAATCTAGCTTTTCTATTTTTAACTATTTTATCTTCTATTTTTCTGCTTTGACGTTGTAAGGCTCTACATTGGCTTGACTGCAGACATTTTGAATGATAACTTCTAAGACTACGCCTGAGCAGTCAGGCTCAGCTTTTCCTGTGTGGTTTCACAGAAAAATATAAAGAGGCAAAATCAACAGAATGACATGTGCAGCTTTGAAACCCTGGGGCCAGGTGCCTGGCATTTTGTTGTTAACTTGTGGAAAACTAGGTGTATTCCAGTTTGGATGCAGTCACTTTTGTCCTGACCAATGTACATGCCCCAGCTTCTGACCAAATTGTGGGAACCCAACTTCTCTTGCTCCGCCCTGGACCGGTTTTGTCATTAAGTTCACAATAAATTACACTCCCTGTGATCCAGGATCTATCTGCCTCTTTCTTTGGGCTTTCAGTACCTGGGGCACACACTGGGACTGCATTGTACAAGAATACACATACTGCTTTCTGTTAATGAAATATTTTTGAAATTGATCTGTATTTTTGTATGTAATCCTATTTAATTCCTTTGTGAGGTTTTATAATGTAGATGTACCAAAACATATGTAAATATTTTACTCTTGTTGGATATTTTGCTTCTTTTCCTTCTTTTAAATAGTTCCGTGAGTAGTTCTATAATTTGTTTTCTAAGGCTATTGTCCAAAAATTTTATTTAAAGAAATATATTTAAGGGCAAAATTACTAAGCAAGAACATTTTTACATTCTAATTTTAATAGGTAATATCCACTTTCTTTTTTTTCAAAGGTGTTGTTATGATTCATGCTTTCATCGGCCATGGTGGAGATGTTATTGCTATACATCCCAATGAACACTTGGCTTAATCTGATTTATTTTTTCTTGATTATGAAGAGGTAACGGCATCTCATTGTGGTCTTAATTTGCATTCTTATGATTACTAATGTTGTGTTTATTAGGTATAATTTTGAGCCATTTCTGTTTGCTCATCTGTGAATTATCTGCTTGTGTGTCTTTACTCATTTTCTAATGCCTTATTATTATTATTTATTAATGCCTCAGAATGTAAAGTATACGAATCGTTTGCAGGTATTTAGTTTACAAATATTTCTCTCAGATTTTGGCTTATATTTTCACTTTCTTCTTAGTCTATTTGTAAGCACAGTAGTTATTAATTGTAATATAATCTAATACATCAAACATTTCCTATTATTTGCAAAGTTTGTGTATTATTACCTAACTGAACATCATGGATTTTTCTCTGTTGTAAAATATATCTAGCCTTCAATTATCAGTAAGTCCTTTGTTATAGTTAGTTAACAGTGTATATATTCATAGATTTGTTTCTGAAATAACCAACCATTTGCTTATGCTGGCAATTGTTTTTCTGTGTCCATGCTGAATTTTCTTAGTTGTGTTTTATGATAAATCTTCCTACCTTCATCAGTTTCCTGGTTTTTCTTGGACCTTAATTTTTTGTTATTTCTTAAATCATTATGTTCATCCTAGGATTAAATATATCTCTAATTTAAGTAATTATGAAGTCCCATCTGTATCCTTGCTTCTCTCTCATTTTGAGTATCTCGCCTTTCTCTTGAATTACACGAGGAACACCACTCTTATTTCAAAAATGGCTTACATTTGTCATTTTGTTTATTTTTCTTTTTAGAAACAACCTTCTAATAGAATACAGTTAGTTAAGTAAACACACACATCACTTTTTTATTGCAAATTCCTAAAAGATAAGAAATGACTTCTTCATGTTGCATTTAGCATAGCATCAAATTCAATGTCTTGAATTCTGTCAGTACTTAGTATATGACAAATTGATTAGTGATGATAAAAACAAAATAAACTTACAAATTTTATTTGAATTTTAAATTATATATATAATTACAATACATTTTATCTGACTCAGTTAACATCATTGTAGTATGAATTAATATTTAGATTTGTAGCTGTACTGTTTATATTTGAAATCCACAAAATGGTCCCAACATAGACCTGAGACAGAATCTACCGAGTTGGATAAAAATAATCATTTACCTTGTTACTGATCTGCATCCATAGTTTATTTTATGTATATGTGTTCTTTGCCTTTTTGTATGATGATGAATGTAGTGAATCGTGAAACTAGAGATTTGGAAGGACTGATTTTGTGGAGAATGGCTGATAAAATAGGGAAAGTATTATTTTTTAAATTACGTGAAATGGAACACATTAGAAAGATACAAAAAATTGAATTAAATATTGTTAAGATCCAAGAGAAGAAAACACACAAAATTGACATTCCTCGAGTGTTACATTCTCCAAGCCCTTTGCCAGTTATGCAGGAAGCTCTCTGAGATGCTGAGAAGTGAAGAAGATCCCAGGATGCCAGGGTCTGCAGGAGGACCTGGGCCTGGCCAACACACCCCTTGGAACTTTAGGACAAGTCCATTTTAATGTTTTCTCCTATTTAAAGTGCCTGACGTCTTCTCATGTCACATGTAACATAAAATCTAACCTCCCCTATTACCACTTTTTTGTCCCCCACCCTCAGTTCCAAGTAGAAGCTGTGTACAATTTGGTGTGCGATTTGCATAAATTTATGGTATAGGTTGCATAATTTGTAATACTTTATCCTCAGATTTTCACAGGATTTCTTTTGTATTCACCTTCAAATCTCAGTTCAAATTTCTTTCTCAGTGAGATTTTTCTAGACTTCTCAATTTAAATTACCCGTCAAACATCATTTGTCTGCTTTTCATATCATTTTCTATTGCATTATCCTCTTTCATTTCTTCAAAGCATGGATCACTCTCTAAAACTATCTTCTTCAGTGTCTGTCACTCCAATATAGAAGTCTTCTCTGGACAGCACTAACCTGGCCTATCTCTCTCACTGTTGTATGTGCTGTGCTAACACAATAGCTGGAGGATCACGTGCATTGAATAAATATCCAGTGTGAAATAGCATATTGGGCTTTCTGCTTGTGTTGAATGTTCTGGTCTTTCTAAACAGATTAATGGGAAACACTTGAATGGGTTCATTTTCCCACATGGGTCACTAATTTTCTTTGTCTGAGTTAATTGGCCACTTTTAAATTTATTTCAAAGTATAAAGGAGGAAAAAAATATCTTTCCCTCTACCCATTTTAGGTTTGTTAGCCTGGGGTCCTATATATAAGTGTGACAAAAGACCTGTTAAAGATCCCTTTGGTCCTGGGGCTAACAAAGATTTCTTGACTTTAACTTTTGTCCTTCTGCGTAGAGAGAGGAGGCATGACCCTTTATAAATATATGTCTTGCTTTTTTGTGTTTGTTTGTTTCAGTGTTAGAAAAAGCAGTGCTACGTGAATGCCAGGTAAAAACTACTGCTGAGCTACATCCCCAGGCCAAGGAGTTTTTCTTGTACCTGTTTTTCAATTTCCTTCAGCTCAAAATAACCCATATGCCAAAGTGATATATGGGGTGAGCATAATCTCCTGACCTTCTAAATTTGTCAAGCTTTGTGGAAATATATCACTTTGAGATAATCTAAAGAAACAGTCACATAACCTCGCCTGTCTAAATGTATGGAGAAGGACGCCTTTGTGCATAAGTTAAGAGCCCAGGTACTCCCTGAGAAGCAGTGCGATGGGCAGCAGAGCCTGAGTGGTGGGCAGCAACTGTGCTTCCAGGGCATTGGCTATGGAGCCTCTTCTGTCTCTTCAGCGTCCCTCTCCTTGCCTTCTGCCTCACTCTCTAACAGACTTCTCTCCTCTTCACTGTTCTTCTCTGTTCCCTTCACTTCTATATTATCGTTCTGCCAATTTCTTGTCCTGCTTATTCTTTACCCTGCTTGGAAAATGGCTGTGAAAGACATCGTGTCTCATCCCCTGGGGACACTGGATGAAGAAAATTAAGCTTTCCTTTTGTCTTTGTCTTTATAAAATGAAAATCACATGATTAGTTTTTAACTTGTTATTTCCTAAGTGATTATTATCTAAATTAAACTGCTTTTATTTTAAGCTCTGTTTTTCCATGCCTGCATGTGTATACACTGAGTCAGAATCAGTTCTCATTCTCCCCATAGCATGGTGCCAATAACAAAGAATTGCTAATGTGGGGGGTATCATGACTGGGGTTTATCGTCCTTTCAAACTTGCTCATAAACACATTCTCAGGTGGATAATGAGAGTAAAAATCATATACTAACTAGTCCTTGAAACATGGGGAAAAGACTCTAATAAGATATAAATATTTGCTTGGCTGAATGATGTTTGAAAGCTACTAGATTTTATCCACATTTATTCTCTTACATGATATTAAAACTCTTAAATGATTTCAGAACCTCCAAGTCCTGTAGTCACTCCAGTTTTAAAAATTAATTTCTTTCACATGTATTCTGCCTGAAGAGTCCTCATGAACATACTTCAATGACTTTTGCTATAATTGCAACATGACAAGTTCCAATCAGTGCATTTGATGCTGTTGGACCCTAATGATTTGCACTGGCAGGCGAGTGTGAATATAAAACAATAATTAAAGTAATTGTAATAGCGCTTGCTCTGAGGACCCTCCAGCAAAGCCTCATGAAGCCTCTTTCTTCTTGCCCTAATGGGCTCTTCACTGACATACTCTCACAGTGGCTTTTAATTGTAATTTTTCCATTAAAATATGATCTCAAATATGTGTCCCTTCAAGACATAAATTTTCTCCAAAAATGACTAGTGATCCTCTCACTAGAATATCACTTTTTCTCTCAGCATGACTTTGCTTTCAAAGCCAAACTGAAACTGATTAATCCCTTAGGTCCCATATTATCTTGAAAATTGCCATCACTTTGAAATGTGTCCATTTTAACAGAAGTCCATATTCCAAACGTTCTTCACATTTTATTTTTATTTTAATTGACATGTAACAATTGTACATATTTGTGGTTACAGAGTGAGTTGGGATATATGCATACATTGTATAATAATCAAATCAGAATATCTAGCATATCCCTCAACTTAGATATTTATCATCTCTTTGTAGTAAGAAAATTTAGAGTCCTCTCTTCTAGTTATTTTGAAGTATAAAATATGTACTAACAATAGTCATCCTACTGTGCAGTAGAACACCAGAACTAATTCCTATTTTCTACTTGCAATTTTGTACCTGTAGACCAATCTCTGTATTCTTATTTATCCTCAGATTGCATAAATCTTTCACCTTTCACCAGACATTTCTAAATGTTTGTGAAATTTACCTTCTTTTTTAAAATTTCATTTTATTGATACAGTATATGTTTACAGTATTTGGAGTTTGCATTCATCTTAGGGATTAGGTACATGGACATAACAAGCTTCATTCTTTTTTGATCTTCTCCCCACCACCACCTCCCTTTTCCCATCTCTAAATTTCCCTTTCCCTCTTATTATTATTTTTTTTTAGTTCACACTTATGACATATAATGTTGCACTTGACGTGGGTATTTGGTACATGTGCATGACACATATTAATCTTTTCATATGAAATCTGTATGTATTCTTGTGGTCATTAGGAAAATGTTAATCCTGTGGAAACCCATCTTCCTAGCCAGATAGGATGAGACTACACCATGACAAACCCACCTTCTTAAACAGAGATGCTACTTAGAGGTGTGTGAATTAGAAACAGCGGGGAAGACGGCTTTCTTTTCATCTTAGCTCACAGAGGGACCACATGTCTGGTTTTTGTCCTTGTTTTTACACCAGATGAAAATTAAATATAATCCATATGGACTGAGATCTTAATGCCCAGGATTCGGTTCAACTTGTTTAGACAAGTCTTTAAAGAGGTGATTGAATTAAAATGAGATCAGTAAGTTGGATTCAAACTCAACACGAATGATGTTGGGATGTGCTATACACAGAGGGAAGAGCATAAAAAGACAAAAAAAGAGATGACTACCTGCAAACCGAAGAAGGAAGCCACAAAAGAAACCCACCCTGCCAACAGCTTGATCTTGGAGTATGAGGCTCCGGAACCATCCATTTCTTCTGTGTCAATCGCCTGGTCTGTGGGACTTTCTTACAGCAGTTCTGGGAATGGACAGTATCCCAGGGATTTCTGCAGCTCAGACTTGCAGAGGTTTTCTCTCTAGAATGTGGACAAGCTTTCTCCGCAAGAGTCCGAGTGAGGAGGCCACGCCCTATTCAGTAGTTTGGAGTTCATCTGTGATGAGCCAGCCAAGGATGATACCAGTAACACAGAGGTGTTACACAAAACTTTACATAGTTACCAATTTTCATCTTCAAACTTCATTTTCTCAAAAGATTCAATCAATTTTGATAAATATTTATATAATACATTTAAGAAGCATTTATGAATCCAGAACTTTCTATAGGGGCTGTAGATGTAGCTCAGTGATAGAAGGCTTGCCTGGAATACTCACATGCACACACAACAAAACAAAACCCCCAAATCTTCCCTAGGCCAATGCAAAAAGTCTCCAAAATATTTTTGCTTCTGTGCTAAACTATTTCTTCCAGAATTCTTTTAAGCATTTTCTTTCTTTTATAACCAGTGTATCTCTCGTCTTATTTGTTCTTGCAAGTCAGTATCATGTCCTCCACTTTTTGCTGAGCTGGTCCAAAGTTTGTATTGATTTATTTGTTCCCTTCAGGCTTCCCTGTAATTTATTCTTTCACCTTTGGACTCCGATTACCTACCTTTTCCCCATTACCATGAGTAATGTTCCTGTCTACCTATGATCTTTCTTTGGACACTTGAATTCAGGGGAAATGGGTAAAAGTTAACGCTCTCCATTAATTTCTCAGAAGTTCTCCAGTTGTTCTACTTCGTCTTCTGCACAATTCAGACTAAATTATTTTTAAATTTTCTCCTAGCAAAATATGTACAATAGCTTTCATTTAATATGAACTATGTTTCAGTGGTAAGTTCTTTGGTAGATGCAATTATTTCCATTTTTCTAATAAAGAAACTAAGGTCTTGAAATAATTTTTCAGAGTTCATACTGATATTATGTTTTGGAAATAGCATGCAAACAAAGATCTGTATTATTTTGTAATTAGGTTTCAAGCCACTTATTACATGGCTAGTTTTTTTAGAGATTTGTAATTTTGAATTCTATAATACTTTAAAAGGATGATATATGTATATAGTTCTTTCCTTAAAAATATTATATTTTCCTTATAAGACAAAGCTGTAGGAATTTTCTCAGAACATGAAGTAAAAAAAAAAAAAGAAATTTGATATTATGACCGAGTTTCCATACACCTCACATTCGAACCAATGCTAATATCACTCCACAACATCCAGATTTCCATAGTTCTTGACAATTGTTCTTTTCTTGTTCGAGGTCTCCATGTAGGATCCTACATTACACTTAGTCACTAGCTCCTGTTAGGTTCCTCTTGTAGTACCACGATTTTCACACCACCCTTGTTTTTGGTGACCTTGACAGTTTTGAGGAGCACTGGGCAGTTATTTTGTGTCATCTTCATCAGTTGGGATTTATCTATTTTTTATGTATTAGACCAAAGTTATGCATTTTGGAGTAGACGAGCACAGAAGTGCACCTTATGTCAAGTGTACACACTGCCCTAACACAAGTTACCATTGTTGATGCAACCTTGGTCACCTGGCCGGGTTTCTCAATGGCAAAGCTACTCTTTCCTGCCTTTCCTCTGCTGTACTCTTTGGAAAGAAGTCACAGATAGGGAGGGGAAGTCATGTTCCACCTGCTCAAGGGCCGAATATTTACATAAATTATTTGGAAACTTCTGCACTGGAGATTTTACTCTGTTTCCTTATTTTCTTTCTTTCTTTCACAATTTTCTTAATGTGGACTCAGATATTTTTAAGTTTGATCTAAACTAATTAATCTATGCTGTTTCCTCAAATTTTCCCATTTCTACTTGGGGAGCTCCTGTGTCTCTTTGACTCGCCTCCATTTTTGATGTGTGTGTGTGTGTGTGTGTGTGTGTGTGTGTGTGTGTGTTTGAGAACTTTCTTATTTTCTGGTGCTTCAACATATATCAGGGTCACTCTTATGTACAATATCTCCCATTTACCCATGGATTATATATATCATGAACCACAGAGGTTGCCTGAAATCATAGGTAGCACCAGATATATTATACACGTAAAGTATACATAGCTAATACTATATGTACTATGTTTTTCACCTATTTTGCCTACATGATCTTCACGAAGTGCCAGGGTTAATTTGTCCTTCTATGTTTCCTGCCCTGTGCCTACTTTGTATCACAACTCTTGTACTTTGGGCCATTATTAAGTAAAGGAACACAAGCACTATAATGTCAAGTCTGTTAAAGTGATAGCTGAGACCTTTATAAGGTACTAATGGGCAGGTCATATATTCAGTGTAGAATACTGGAAAGGGATGATTCTTGTCCAAAGGAAGATGCAGCAGTATGATATGAGATTTCATCACAGTACTCTGAACAGTACACAATTTGGAAATTATGAATTGTTTATATCTAAAATTTCCATTTTATATTTTAAGACTGAATTTAACTATGAGTAACTGAGAGCACAGAAAGTGAACCCTGGTTAAGAAGGGGCTCCTATATTCCTTGAAGCAGTAAATGCCATAATGTCGAGGTAGAGAGAATCTTCATTTCATGGCAGCCTATTCTGAAAATTAAAACTGTCCCTGACAGCCACAGTATGGCAAATGTTCCTGAAATGTGGCTTTCTTCCTCTCTTTCTTTCTCCTCTCTCATTTGGTAGGTCCAAAAACCATAGGAAGTTTGCATATTCACCCCTGCATTCTTGAGTTAGAAAGATTCCAGAATCCACTTCCAATGTAGTACAAGTGAAAGCCAAAGTCTTACCCTGATAAAAGTATATTGAAGAGCCCCCTAATTTTAAGTGAATCAATAACATCTTGTATTAATATGCTGAAGCAACAATTCTCTGAGTAAATCTCAACCAGTTAGAACCTGCTGGGCTAGGAAGTCACATCTGAAAATTGTGTTTCATGTCATTTCTATAACCCAAGCAAGCAAGCACTGGGCCTTCCACCTCCTCTACAGACCAACTTCTGGCTGTTGGGCATTTAAAAGTCAAAAATCTAACATTAAGTGCAGAGCAAAATGCATTAACAAATGTCTCTTTAAGGTCCCTTTTCCTTGCACTCTAATAGAAAATGATAGTTGAAGTTTTGTAGACAAAAAGGTATGGAAAGGAGTCCATCTCTCAAAAGAGGACTGATAACTGTGTGGTGAGCTCTCAGGTGAAGTGACTTTTGGCTTTCCCTTTGGGGTCTTGCATGCAAGAGGTAAAAGAATGAATTGAGAGATTCTGTCTCTGGGCTCCTACTGAGACACTGAGTATCAGAATGAGGTTTCAGTCACAAAGACAGCACCAGGCATTGGGTCTAATTATGTCCTCAGTTGCTTGCATATTATCACTATCCCCATTCTTAAGTTGTTTATATGTTGAATGGAAAGCTATTTGCTGAATAAAATAATCCATAAATAAGAAAATATTTTTTATTCTAAATCAATCATCTTAATTTCAAGACAACATAAAATATTTTTATTTTTTTCTCAACCTAACTGCAGAAAATGCTTATCTCATAAACTCTTTATGTGTTCAGATGGTAATGGTTAAAGCAATGCAACTCATATGATGTCTGAAGATTGAATTTTTCTGATATAAACAGCTTTATTTTGTCTCACCTGAACCTGTGAATTGTGATAACTAACTTTTGTCACAGCACCCTGAGGCCACTGAGGCCACAGCGCAAGCTGCCACCCTGGGACTTCTCGGCACTGAGGCTGCTAATTCTCTGGCATGTTTTATTGATAGCACACATATTATTTATTTGTCAGTACCCCTGAAGCGCACTCAGAGTGTTGGAAAAATGGTTTGTGCTGATGAGAAGACAGATTATCCATGCTAAGCTTGAAATTGTCGATTATGGGTAATTAAATGCAGCTCTCCTCTTTGTAATTTACTTTATACTCTTTTAAAATTAAAACAATATGAATGTGTATATATAACAACATGACAGAGGGGTGTAACTAATATGAGAAACCCAGTGGAATATAAATGAGTTATACATTTAATAGCAAACATTAATGAGTCCTGTTTCAAAAAATTAATATATACATTACTTTATATTGAAAAAGATACCTCTGGTTCAGGGTGTGTCTACTAAAATGTATAATGTGTGATTATCAGATTTTATAGTGTAAATACCAACTTAAATATGTTATCTAGTATATAATTTTGAATGTTGTTTAGTATCTAAAATTTCATGATACTTCACTCTTACCAGGTGGAGAATATTTTCTGGAAAAATTCAGCCACTTTTATGATTATGAAATTTGATCAGAATCAAACTTCAAAATATTGTATTAACTGGTGATACATTACACTAATATTAACAGGAAAGATGATGTTTAGAAAATTGAAAAATAGAATGTTGACTCTCCTTTAAACTAGAATCTTAAATCGAAGAAATTTGCAGTTGACTAATTCAATTCAGGACACATCTTGGTTTAGAAATGTATGGAGAAGGCAGTATACAAAAAAGAAATGAGTATTCATCGTGTACTGAATATATATTTTCTAAGTTTGATTGCTTCCTGCAGAGCATTTGCTTTATATCATTTCTAATTATGTATGAAGGAGAGAACGTGATGCAAAGCCCAGATTTGACAAATAGATGGACATGACCTCTGAACTGACCTTCTCTGGTTCTGAGACTTTCAGAAATATAGATAATATCTTTGCACTTCACCTTACCCACAAGTCCAGGGGAGTAAACAACACCAAGATTTTACTCAGCTCACAAGAATGTGGTCAAGGTGAAAGTGCATTTGAGTCTCTTTTTATTCACATGCACTTCCTGGACTCAGATATTCTAAATGGGTTCAATATGAAGGAGCTGCTTCACGTTCTCCAGTATTTGTGCTTAGCAATCTTTATTGTCAAATTGAAAGAATACTAGATTTGCTAAAACTGATGATGGAGATCAATTTTACTAGTTAGGTCAAGAGGGAAGATGAGGTTCTGTGGTGGAGTACGTGAAACAGAAAACATCCGAAGACAGAGGTTTGCTCTACTGTATCAAATGGAAACATGTACCAACTTCCTACAAGGAAACATTATATCCTGCAAACATGTATTGTACTAGTAATGAAAACTGAAAAAAACCAATCACAATTTTCTAGTGTTTTTTGTTCTGTTTGTACTCTACTAATCTATTTACTGCAGTGCGGATGTCATTATTAACATTTAGTAAATTGTGTTCTTTATCAGAGAGCCTGTAAGTTTGATTTTTTTTTTTTTTTTTTTTTTGTACCAGAGATCTAACTCCGCTTCTTGCGCTTGCGCAGCAGGAGACAAAACCACTGAGCTAAATCCCTGGCGAGCCTGTAAATTTGTTTTTTGCTTGTTTGTTTATTTACAGATTTTACAGAATTTAAAAGGATATAGAAAGCGTATTTCAAAAATCTGTTTTGAAATAAATTTGACAACTTCTAAGAAGTATCTTGGAAGACAAATTAATGAAACTAACTCCAGAGGAAACATAAAATTTGAATAGCACCTATTAAAGAAATTATATTCCTAGCCTAAAAACCTACTTATATGACAACAACAGGCTCCTATACATTTTAACTGATAAATTATATCAAACATTTAAAGTAGAAAAAAAAGGAACACTTCTCCCCACATTTTAGGAAATCAACATTGTGCTAATCCTAAAACTGGATAAAGATAATAGAAGAGAAAAGTATGAACATAGATAGAAATGTGTTTAACAAAACAAACTATTAGAAGTCAGATCTGGCAGTATGTAGAAAGTGGTTTTATTATAGGGTTGGCAGGGTTGGTTCAGCATTGGAAGATCCACCCCCAAAAGTCATTATTTTAACAGAGGAAAGGAAAAAGCCATATGATCCTGTCAGTAGTTGGAGAAAAAGTATTTGACTAAATTCCACAGCTGTTCATGGTAAAAGCTATCAGGAGACTAGAAATAGAACAGAACAGTCTCAACAGATTAAAAACATGTACTCCATACTTCCAGTGAGAATGCCTTATATGAATGGAGAAGATACAATACTTTCTCCTTAAGGTGGGAAACTAAGGCAGATATGCTTACTCTTTATCTGTCCATTAAACTTTGAAACATAGGCCCAAACCAAAATAGTCTGGCAAGAAAATGACACAATTAGGATAGGATTGGCAAGGTAGAAGTAAAATCTTTATATGTAGATGAAATGATCATCTACAGAGAAAATACCAAAAAATCTCTAGGAGCCCCTAGAACTTGTACTTGAATTTAGCAGGATTAGAAAACACAAGGTATATATAAAAATTCAGGTCTATGTATACTTGCTATAAATGAAGAATTGGATATTGAAATTTAAAAGTTATGTGGGAGTACAAAGGACCTAGAAAAGTTAAAAAACACAAAAACAAACAAATAAACAAAAAACAGTGTTGGAAGACTTTTAGTACCTAATTTTAAGACGTCTTCTAAAGCTACAATAATCAAGGCAGTGTTGGTGTAAGGAAAGACATATAGATCACTGGAATAAAACAGAGAATCTAGAAATAGAACCACACATATATGGTCCATTGAGTTTTGAAAGATTATTTAACATTAACATTTTATAGAATATAAACTCAATTTAAGAGCCAAGGAAAAGATAGTGTTTTCAGCGAAAGGCACTAAAAGACCTGGTATCCTTATATAAAAAATTAACCTCAACCCTTCATTTCCATACATAAAAATAACTTGAAGGGATCTATGAACCTAAATATGAAAGCCTAAAAGTATAAAACTTTAAGAAGAAGTGATAAGGGAAAATGTTTATGAATTTAGGGTAGGCAAGAACTACCTAGTATCCAAAAACATGATTTATAAAAGAAAAAAAACTGATAAATGAGATTCCATCAAAATTTAGAACTTTAAATGACATCATTAAAATGAAAAGTAGTCCTTGAACAGACCATATTACAATGCATATAACCTATGACCAGAATATATAAAGAACTCTTATAGCTCATTAATAGACAACCCAATTAAAAAGTAGACATAGGAAGATAATAAATAGCCAGTACAGCACAAGGAAATGTGCGCAGCTCTAGAATCAGAAAAATACTAATCATTACAATAACAAGATTGAATTATACACTCATTAGGGAGATGAAGTTAAACGTTTTAAAAGCCTTGTCATGACCTTTTCTTTTTGTTGAATTCTCCCCCTTTGCATTTAATTTGTCACACCCAATGGATTCATTCTGCTGGGCTTCCTGGGGTTGTGATCCTCATTGTCTTTTCCTAGGATATTGTCTAAAAGTTTTTGGAGTGCTGGTTTGGTATTCAGGAAGTTCCTGAGCTGCTGTTTATCATGAAAGTATCTTATTTCTCCATCAATTTTGAAAGATAGTTTTGCAGGGTGCATCAATCTGGGTTGGAGGCTATTTTCCTTTAGGGCTTGCAATACATCATTCCAAGCTCTTCTGGCCTTGAGGATTTGCATTGAGAAGTCTGCTCTGATTCTAAAGGGTTTTCCTTTTTATGTGATTTGTTTCTTTTCTCTCACTGATTGTAGAATTTTGTTCTTCTGTTCGGTTTCTGGAATCCTAACTATTATATGCCTATGTGTAGGTTTTTTTTTTTTTTTTTTTGATTAAGGCTAGTTGGAGTCCTATATGCCTCACTTATCTGTAAGTCAAGTTCCTTTCCCCTCCTTGGGAAGTTTTCTGCCATCACTTCTGTGAACAGTTTTTTTATGTCATCTGCACTCTCTCCTCTTTCTTTATTGACTCCAATCAGTCTTATGTTATTCTTCTTTGCATGGTCTAGCAGGTGCTGGATTGATTTCTTGTGTTCCCTTACAATTTTAAAGCAATTTTTCTTTTCCTGATCACTAATGGCAATCTTATCTTCTATGTCTGAAATTCTATCCTCACAATGGTTCATCCTGCTGTACAGACTTTCGATGGAGTTTTTAATCTCCTGGAAATCTATTTGCTTCTGTTTTATGGATTCCATTTGTTTCCTATGTTGGGATTCTATCATGTTCCTCAGATCCTCTTTTTTTTTATCTGTGTCCTCTATAGATTTATTAATCATGTCCTGCGCTATGGGCACAATCTTTGCTGTTATCTGAGTAATTATTTCTGATTCATTTTCCCCAGATCCTCTTTTGTTGCTAGTTCAGAGTGTCCAGGTGGTTGAGTGTCAGATTATTCCATCTTGTTTCCCTTTGGGGTTGCTGTAGATGATCCAGAAGTCTGTTTTTGAGGCTTGTTTATGTGTCTTCTCATTTTCACCGGGATGGGGATGCTTCTGGTGCCCACGTGGCTCATCTTCTGTGCCCTAGGATCATGGAATGGTGGCAGGGGAACCTCCTTCTGGGTGCTGGAGAGCCTGTAAATTTGAAAGAGAAAAAATGTGTGTTTTCAGTTTTCTGAGTTCTACTTAGAATTTAGCACTTTGGGGGACTATGAATATAAAAGAATAGTAGCTTTTGACATACCGATAAAACCTATAGAAAATTTTAATACTTTAATACAAATATATAGGTATTAGAGATATCTCAAAATATTATTTCACCTATCATCACAGTGATGGCAGTTATCAAAATAAATAGTCTCATTAAGTTAAATCATGGTTCATATTAATCCTACTGTGAGATGTTGCTTAATGTAGTTAATAAACAAGTGCATTGTAGGTTATATTTCAAAATATTTCTTTTCCTCTGTGATTTTATGAATTTAATTATTCTCCTGAGAAAGAGCTTAAGGACATGCACTGCCAGGCAAATTTAATAAGCTTTGTCTGGGAAGAATTTTCAAAGGCAGGAAAGAATGTGGAAGCTGTTTGAAGGTAGCTTCTATTATGGAAAAACTTTAAAAGTCCTGCTGAAAAGAATGAATATTCTGTTGTAGAGGTGTGAAGTAGTCTATATATATATACATTAAGTCCAAGGGTGTGATTCAGCTCTGAAATTTCCTTATTGAATTTTTGTTTAGTTGATCTATCTCTTTGTGAAAATGGGGTGTAAATATCCCCCACTATGATTGTGTTACTGCTCTTTATTTGATCTTTCAATTTCAGCAGTTTTTGTTTTATGATGATAGGTGCTCCAAAATTCGGGGCATATATGTTTATCAGTGTTATCTCATTCCCTCAGTTTAAGTAAATATAAAAGAATAGAGATTACTCCACAAATACTATCAGAACAATGTGCAATTAAAATAACAATCAACAACAGAAGAAATTTTGAAAAAGGCAAAAGCTCCTGGAAAGTTAACAATATACTCCTAAACAACCAATACATGACAAGATAAATCAAAGAAGAAACCTTCTGTATGTTAATGACAATGATAGTACAACGTATCAAAACCTCTGGGCCACTCAGACAGTGGTTCTAAGAAGGGAATTCATTGCAATCAATGCTCACATTAGGAAAACAGCAAGCTCAAATAGACAACCTTATGAGAAAGCTTAAGATATTTGAGCATAAACAAACTACCACCAAACCAAAATTAAGGAGCAAAATTATAAAAATGAGAGTGAAATCAGTGAAATTGAGATTGAAAAAAACAGTACAAATGATCAACGAATTGAAGGGTTATTTTTAAAGAATAAATAAAATACAGAAACCCCTAGACAGATTTACCAAGGGAAAATGAGGAAAGGCTCACATCAATGCAATTAGAAATGAAATGGTGAAGTCACAATAGACACTGTGGAAATCCAGAAGATAGTAACTACTTCAAAAATTATATTCTGAGAAATTAGTGAATCTTGAAGAAATGGACAGATTTCTACCGAAATTAAACCAAGGTAACATAAATATGCTTAATAACCCAATGACAAGCAATGAAATTAATACAGCAATAGAGAATCTACCAACTAAAAAAAGCCCAGGACCTGATAGATTCACTGCTGAATTCTACAAAACCTTTAAGAATGCTATATCACCAGTACTCCTCAAGGTCTTCAAAGAAATTGAAATGGATGGAGTACTCCCAAATTCATTTATTCAAGCCAGTGTCATCCTGATCCCAAAACTGGATAAATACCCAACTACAAGAGAAAACTACAGGCCAATCTCTTTAATGAATATATATGGAAAAAACCTTAATAAGATACTAGCAAATAGAATGCAGTGCATTGTTAAAAAGATCATATATCATGATCCAGTAGGTTTCATCCCACAGATGCAAAGATGGTTTAACATACATAAGTCAATACATGTAATAGATCACATAAACAGAAGCAAGGTAAAAAGCCTTCCTTCATATCAATTGATGCAGAAAAGGCCTTTGACAAAATCCAACACCCTTTCATGACAAAAACCCTGAAGAAAACAGGTATAGGAGGGCCATACCGGCACATTATAAAAAGCTATATATGACAAGCCAATAGCTAGCATCATGCTAAATGGGAAAAACTAAAAGCATTCTCCCCCTAAAATAAGGAAAAAGACAAGATGCCCGCTATCTCCTCTTTATTCAACATAGTACTTGAAACATTAGCCAGAGCAATTAGTCAAAAGAGAGAAAGAAAAAGAATGCATATAGGAAAGGAAGAACTCAAATTATCATTATTTGTAGATGACATGATACTCTACGGAGAAGACCTAAAGAACTTTACCAAAAACTCTTAGAATTTATCAAGGAAGCAGATACAAGATCACCACACACAGATCGTTATTATTTATTAACATCAACAATTAACGAGATGGGAATAAAATTATGAAGTAATAAAATTCACACTAGCTTCAAGATAAATGAAATATCTAGGAATTAACCTAACCAAACAAATAAAAGACCTGCACAAAGAAAACTACAGTACTCTGAAAAAGACTGAAGAGGACATCAGAAAGTGGAAAGATGTACTCTTTTCCTGGATAGACAGAATCAATATTGTACAAATATCCACACTCCAAAAATTGTAATACAGATTTGATGCAGTCCCAATAAAAATACAAACAACATATTTTACAGATTAAAAACAAAAATCCTAAAATTCTTATGGAACCAGAAGAGTCCCAGAATACCAAAAGCAATTTTAGGCAATAAGAGCAAGGCTGGAGGCATGGCGATACCTGACTGTAAACTATACTACCAAACAATAGTGATAGAAAATGGCATGGTACTGGGACAAAAACCAATACATGCATCAGTGAAACAGAATTCAGAAAATTCTGCAGACACATTCAATCATTTGTTCTTCAACAAAGGGGCCAAAAGCATATGTTGGAAGAAAGAGAGCCTATTCAACAAGTGATGCCAGAAAAACTGGTTATTTGTGTGCAGAAAATTGAATTGGACCCTCATCTTTCACTATATACTAAATTAAAATCAAAATGAATCAAAGATCTAAGCATTGAAACAGAAATATTAAACCTGCTGCAAGATAAAATAGGTAAAATACTTGGAGACATAGGTGTAGGAAAGGATTTTCTAAACAGAACCTCAATTTCTCAAGAAATAGCGAGAATCAACAAATAGGATCATATCAGACAAAAAGCTTTTGCACAGCAAAAGAATCAATCGGTGGAATAAAGAGAAAACCTACAGAATGGGAAAAAAATTTTGCCAGCTACTCCTTAGGCAGAGGACTAATATCTAGAATATACAAAGAACTCAAAAAATTAAACCAGCTAAAATTAAAGATCAAGTCAAGAAATGGGCATGAGAAATGAACAGACATTCTGTAGAAGAATAAATAAAAATGGTCAATAAATATATTTTTAAAATGCTCAACATCTCTGGCCATTAGAGAAATGCAAATTCAAACAACACTAGGATTTCATCTTTTTCCAGAAAAAAAAAAAAGGCAATCATTAAGAAATCAAACAGTAGCAAATGCTTCTGAGGCTGTAGTGAAAAAAGAACCTTCCCTTGTTGGTAGGAATGTAAACTAGCACAGCCATTATGGAAATCAGTGGGATTTCTCAAAGAACTAAAATTAGAAATTCCACATGAAGCAGTGATCCCCCCTGCTAGGTATCATCCCCAAAGAGTTTAAGTCATCATACTACAGCAATACATGAATACCAATGTTTATAGAAACACAACTCATATAACTAAATTCTGAACACAGCCTGTAAATCATCCATAAACAAATGATTAAAGAAAATGTGGTATCTATATATAATGGAATCCTATAAAAAATGACAGATTTAAGACATTTGTAGGAAAATGAATGCACCTGGAAAATACAATATTGAGTGAAATAAACCAGATAACAAGCTTAAATAATGTATATTGTCTCACTTGAGGGAGGCAAAGTACAAACAGAAAGAATAATAATGGATGGACAGAAGGGGACAAGAGATGGATCTCTTGAAATAGGGAAGTGGTCCAAGGGAACAAGGGTGAGGGGTGAGGAGGAGGGAAAGGGGAAATAATTAGAACAAAGATGAGCCATGTACAGGAACCTAATAACCTTAATTAATGTAAACATTTTATGCCTGAACATGAGCTATGATTACTGTCAACAAGAATGAAAAATGAGATGGGGGAATTGGAAGAGAAAGGAGAAAGAGGGAGGGAAGGCGAAAGGAGTTTAAAACAGGAAAAAGCTGCGGTGGATGCATATAACCACCCCCTAAGATGACTGTACACTGCATGAGCGGCAAACATGCATTAATACAATAAAAAATAAATTGCAATAAAAGAATGTAGTCTCCACCTATTTCAGTATGGCGACTCTAAAACATCTGAAGTAATTATTCTAAAGAAGAGGTAGGAGCAATAGAAATAGGATGGAAAAAGGAAGGGAAAAAATGGAAACATAACTTTTATAAGTAGCAAAGGGAAGAAGAGTTGAAGAGAGGGGAGAAAAATGGGGAAAGAAAAGAAAAATTAAGACAGATTATGAAAATCCCCTGTGATGAATGGGATCATCACGTATGGCAAATAGGTACTAATAAAAACTAATTTAAGAAAAGAAATAATTCCGCACAGCGAAGACCACGCGTCTCTCCTAACATCCTCTGGGAGGTGTGTGGGTCCTCTGAGAGCTGTGCCTCACAAGGTTCCTCTAAGAAAGTGTTACTCTGGGATTTGTGCTCTCACAAGTAGTAAATGCTACTAATGCAGCCGGACTTGGGAGAATGGGAACTCAATTTCAGAGAACTACAGAGACTCGGCAAGAATATTTTCAATGATGACCATGGTGGATGGGAGACATGCACTTGCTTTTTGGGGAACTGCAGCACCCTCCGTCCCAACTCCCTGTTCAGATGATTGTACAATTCTGAGGACGAGGAGGGAGTTACAAAATGATTGTAATTAAATTTACTGCCATCATACTAATGTGAAGTCAGGTTTAGTGTGATGTAAAGAAAACGAACAAGCATTTTTCCTGCAAGCAAGTTTGTAAAGAATCACCCAGATTAGTTGTATTGCTTATTTTGTGATACAATTAACATTTTTATTATCGTCGTTTTGTGAAGCATAGAGCATGTTGTTTTAAGGTTTGAATTTTGATAGGAATAATGAGGTTTAAATTTTTACAGTTTTTGGAAACTAGTCTGATAGAGAAAATATTTCTTGTGTACTATGTCACACCAAAAGGAAGCACTTTATGGTAATAATGATAATAATTATAGTGACCTTTAAATATTTCCTGAAAATCAACTTTTATCTTGCATTAACAAACATTAATAATGTGTGCATCGTAGAATGCATGGAACACTGAAGTAGCAAAGCTATAGCTATGGACAAAAAGCACAGGTGATGGCTCTGAGCTTGTGTTTGGACAGGAGAAGTGAAAGTGAATGATCACCGTCGCTTTGGCTGATGCAAAGAGTGGATGTGGGCCATGTTACAGAAACTCCAGAGTGGTCGTAGGCTGTTTTCCCTCCTAGTGAAAAAAGGGTTTCTGAGGATTTGGGTTTTGTTTCAGGATTTTAGTGTAGAGAAGGAAAAAATAAGACTAAAACCAAAGAGAATCCTGACTGCAGAGACTCCTGGGAATCAGCATGGTCATGCTGGGAAGTGAAAGGCACTATAGATTTCTGAACATATAGGGCAGGAAAAAATTGAGTGATGATGTAGCCATAGTAGTGAGTCTGGCTTTTTTGCATGTGATGGGGTGTTTTAAGGAAAGAATTCTACATTTGATAAGGATCACTTTGGATGCCATGGTCAGAATGCATGACGAGTAAACAAGATCTGGGTACAGGAAAACAAGATTGGGTACAGAGTAGATGGTAAGTGGCAGTAGTCCAAGTTTAAGATGACAGAGACTTGAACCAAGTTGATGACAAGTGTGGAAGGACCAGTTTGCAATTAAGAGATATGTTTTGTAAGTTAGGCTCATGGGACTTGCTGAAAAAAGTTAATTTAGAAAAGACTAGGGTAATCATATAATTTTCTCTCCAAACCATGACACTTTTAAAATAAAATGAGGTGATTATTGTTAAGCCAGTACTAGAGGTATAAACCAGGGCTCTCCTGAATAAATTAGGACACATATTTGTCCTAGATTTAAGGAAAAAGAGGAATCAAGGCTGAGACCAAGGTTTTGGCTTCATTGACTATGCAGATGGTGGCATGCTTATTATTAGAGCCAGTGAAACCTGAAGCAGGGCAGATACAGAAGAAATCAACTGTTCCCCTTTGCACACTCAGTCGAAGAAGCTCGTAGACAAATGACAATAAAGATATATGGTGAATGCTTTCATTTAAAAACCAGATTGCAGTAAAAGACACTTGGCCAATTGTCTCCTTCAACGTGCACTCCATCACTTCAAACACACTTATCCCATCATTCTTGCCACTTTCTGAAGCAGTTCTGGAAGCTCTCTTTCCTATCTTTAGGTACACTGTCCTGGTTAAAAATGATTATCTCTCATGGTCTTTTAGACTTCGGGAAAGTGCCAGAAGTTGCACAGTGTCAGGTCTAGTAAATAAGGTGGATGAGGACACATAGTAATGTTTCTATGAGCTCGGCTTTCTGTGGATGGCACTGGGCAGTTTTAAGCATTGTATTTTTATCACACCTCATAAAGACATTCACAAAAGAGGGCTTCCAGGACTGGTACACAAAGTGGCAAGAATGATGGGATAAGTATGTTCAAAATGAGGGAGAGTATATTGAGGGAGATTAATGGCAATGTGTCTATTAGTGTAATAACTTCTTAAAATTCAAATATTCTTTATATTTTTCTATCACACTTCATATATCCTTTTAAGTCACTGAAACTGACACATGGAGTTAGTTAAAATGTACCTTATAACAACTATTATCTATTATAATAGATATGTACCTTATACAACAACTATTATCTATTGCCAAATTTTGCTATCATTTTGCTCATTGATATTTGAAAAAAACTAGGTAGCATTTCATAATTTAACATTCCAAACTGACTGAAAAAAATCAGTAAACAAATTTTTTTCATGAAATATTTGAAGAAACTGATGTTATCATTAAATATTCCCAGATATATTCCCTTTAAATTATTCTGTTCATTTATAATTTTTTTCATAGTCCTGGTTAATTATTTCAAAATTATCAAAATAAAGATAAGTATAATGACTTTTAAAATTGATTTCTTTTTTTCTGAAAATTCTATACTTATAGACTGTCAAAAGTAGCACAAAACTTTTGACTGTAATTATAGAATTAAGAAAAATACATTTAACCGAAAAATTATTCTTTGCTTAAGAAACTATATTTTAAGTTGAGGAAACCAATTCTAGATGAATACCATGTAATATCAAAAATTAATAGAATCCAAATTGAGGATACAAACTCCAAAGATACATAAAATGATTATGTATAGGAATTATTTGTACATTTATTCTATATATTCCTAAAACACGAATCTTATGTATATTCATCCTGCAGAATCCTTAAAAATTGCTTTAATGTGAATGTTTTATTATTAACATGATGTACTGGTGCAGTGCTGCATGTGTTACATACTTTAATCACACATATGCCCACATACGTACATATGGGTTCCTAAAGTACCAATGATGGTACCACATACTTTTGCCTTCCTGGGACTTTCTTTCTGATAGAGCTGCTCAAAGTCTGGCATGAAATGTTTGTCTGGCTGCATCCTCACCCTATGAATCTCTAGGGGTGGAGAATGTTTCCCGTCCATCTAAGGAAAAATAACAAGTTTGACCGGCCAATAATAACCCTAGAGGTTTGAATCTCGATCACCATAAGTATAAAAGAGAAAATTGAAATTGTTTTATAAATTATAATGAATACATGATGACCATAATAAAGAAAGATCTTATTTAGATACCCTCAATGTGTTTCATCTATTCCCTGAAAAAAAAGGAGGAAATCTTAACCCTATCTTTAAAGATATCAAAATGCAAGATTGGACTTTCATGCTTTAAAAAAAATATGTATACAGACATGTTCACATATTCTAATAGTAAATTTTAAACAGCACCATTAAACATACAGTAATACATACATATAGGCAAAAGTAAATAATGGCAGGTCATAATGTTAAGTTATTTTTTCCAATATTTGTGAAATGTAAATGGAAGTGATAAATCTAACTAGTTTATTAGAAGTTTACTTTCACAGACAGAATTCTAATTTTAAAAAAACATTAAATTTATATTAGTCTAATGTTGGAGAAATGTCAGAAATTAGATATTTACATACCTTCTGGGATTTGCCCTAAATTAACAATTTGAGAAAATAATTAGAAGCATAATATATGCAATCTTATCTTGTCTTACAGCATCAAAACTAATATATCAAGTCAATGAGTAAGGTACAGAGCCATAAATTTAATGGAGTAGAGTAAGTCTTAACAAAAGATAATAATGGCTTCCAAAAATGTATTTAAAGGCATGGTAGCAACTAAATTTTCATAACTTAATTTATGTAATCATAATGAAGTGCATACTCTATAACATGGTCATAAAACTAAGTAGGGAGGCATTACTCTATTTTATGGAAAATAAAGTAATTTAGATGAACTTCAATTTTCATTTTAAATGTCATAATTCTTTCTGTGATTTGTTAAAAATGTCATCTCCTGCCTCTGTGATTTGTTAAAAATGTCATCTCCTGTCTCTAGTAAATCTGCACAACCATATTTCATTGCCAAGTGTCATTCTTTACCAAAAAACAACTCTAAGGATCACTTTGCATTGAAAAAACCTTCTTTTGATATTTACTCCATAATCTTCGTATCATATACCTAATACTTTCTAAAATCAGTGTGATTCCATATGGTATCTACAAACAACTAATCCAGGTAAAGCTTATAAATTAATTTCAATCACTCCGGCTCACCCTACCATCATCATCCACATCCATGACCACCACCACCATCAGCAACACCACTAGCAACATCATCATCATATCATCACTATTATCAATCATAATTTTTCAGAAAATATTACTGTTGTTTCCTGTTTATGTATGTAAATTTTTACATGCTGCTAAATACTTCCCTTCACCTAGATCTTTGACTTTGTCATTCAGAACCTTGTTGGCAGAGACACAATCCTAGAAAGTCAGAAGGGAGAACCCTAGGCACCCTACAGTAAGGTCACTATTGGATGAGGCAGAATAAAATGGTTACAATACAGGAGTTTCTGTTAGTGTATAGCTGATCTTGGAGGTCACACTGAGACAACCTAAAACAAGTTTTTGATAGATGGTTTTCATGTCAAGATCAGGTAAGAAATTTCAAATAGAAAACAAATGAAGAAGTTAATGAGCATAGTGTACAGAGAAGAAAGCAAGCATCACTGTGCTCAGAGCTGTACTCAGAGCTCATAAATTTATAAATTATTAGTGATTGACTGTTGGTTAATCTTAGGGTGCATGGAGACCCTCAAAATTCTTCCCTTGCTATTTTTATAAACAGAACAAAGATCTGAGGTTATGGAAAAGCAAGATAAATCATTATCTCTTAGAGCCAAACTCTGGTCTTTGAGCTTCTAGAAAATATTTCTCCTTTGCCAAGTGTTCACTGGACAGTGGAACAAACTGGACAATTTCTCCAATGTGTGCCTCACAATACAGCTCTCAAATTTGATTCTCTAGTCATTTTAAAGTTTAAGACAATTCAGTCAGTAAGCCTTTTTTTCTGTTGAAATCAGTTAATTTTACTTCTGTTGGTAAAATAACTGCTACTAATAAGAATCTTTGGAGATATAAAGAAGAACCTGAAAGCTTTCAAGAAACTGAAATCAAATCACCAAATATTTTTTACTGATGAGCAACAGTGTGAGCTGCTAGACCCCTTAAAACCCCTTGGCACTGGCACCATTGTCAGAAGGCAAGGAATATGCAAACCACGTTCATGTGGCTGCTGTAGAAAGAGCAAACCAAGGCACTGAGGCACGGACACCCTGCCAGGACACAGGTGTCAGCATGTTAGTACAAGGTGACTACTCTGGTCCCTTCTACATGGAAACCCAACTTGTAATGTTTTGCAGAAGTTATTGGCAAGACAATGTCGTTATTGTTATGGCTTGGATTTTATATATCTCCTGAAAGGCAGGTGTTCAAGGCTTGGCCACTTGCACATGGTTCTTTTGGGAGGTGGTGAAACTTTCAGGAGGTAGAACATAGTGGGTACCATTGAAAGACATATTGAGACTGCAGCCTCTCCCTCCCTCTCTCTCTCTCCATCTCTCTCTCTCTCTCTCTCTCTCTCTCTCTCTCTCTCTCTCTCTCTCTGATTACCAGCCTCTAATGAGGTGAACAGACTTCCTCTGGCACATCCTGCCACTATGATGTTCTCCCTTGACACAGTGCAAAATCAATGGGCAAGCAACCACTAGACTGAAACAATAGTCAAAATAAACTTTTCGTCTCCTTAAGTTGATTATTGTCAAGTATTTATAATAATGTAAAATTCACTAATATGTGCATACAATCCCATTTATGCTCTGTGCATTAGATGCTGTGGTCAAATGGTGCCAACACTATCAGAATATAGTTTTATCTCAGCCACCACCACCAATTTCTGTACCAACCTCCTACCAACCTCCCTGATAGTGCAAAATGAGAGCCAAGGCCAGAGAATCAGACCATAGTGCTTCTCCAAGGTACAGGGAGTAGCAGGTCATGTGAACAGGAAGCTGCATTTGGCAGAAGAACTCTCTTCCCAAGAATATGGAAGTGACATTACATGAAAAGGAACTAGTACCATCAGATTTGTGTTTTCAAAACTTGGGGAGCTTTCAGAATGAGAACTTTTCCTACATTCAGGAATGGAAGGACTATATTTAGAAAAAAATATTTTTATGCACACTGAGTCAGAGTCTTTATGTACAGAAATTAGGATAAGTGTTTATTTGCAGACAAAGTACACTTAGGTTAAGGACTACTTTTCATCATGAGTCAAAGTCAGAGTATCCCGGATTTGATCGAAATAACAGAGTTGAATAGAAAATATTATCAGATACTTTTGGTTGAAAAAGATAATAGGAAATGCACAAGATTTTCTCTTCAGTTTGAGAGCAGGTCAGGACAGTACTTCCGGGACTCACCATCTTCTAGTGGAGAGTAATGATTATGATAAGGATAACAATATATATTTTGTAGATCTTTCTGTGTGCTAGTACTGTTCAAGGTGTGTCATACACTCAAACATTTCCTTTGTCCACAGAAATCCTATAGTGCAGTGGCTTCTTTATCCTCCATTGTTCAGAGGGAGGACTGAGGTCTAAGGTCATATATAACCAGGACAGGATGGAGCCAGCATCCTGACTCAGGATATTATCACAGCCCAGATCTGATCACATGAAGACACCATGAGAATTTAAATATATTATAAAAAAGGATATAAGTTATTTTGAAAATGCTGCTGTCCTTAGATAATATAATTATATGTGAATGACTTTAGAAAGTCAAAGAAAAGACTTCTTTAGATGCTAGGCTGCTTCAGGAAGCAGGGTTAAAACTGTCCCTTGGCAAATGTTGAATTACAGTGGCCTTTGATTTCTAAATAGGAGAGTAATCACAGATTGAGAAAATGCTTCTCCCTTACATCACAGTAATTCTCTTAAAATCATGAATAGATCAAAAAATAAAGAGGAGTAGAGGTCATTCATAAAGGCCAGGTATTCTCCATGAGCAATTGGCCATAAGCCTCCAAAATAGCAGTGGCCTGGATATGACTGTATCCGGGGAGGGCTCTGTAGAGAGATGAGGGACCCCTGGCTGCTGTTCTGAGGTGAAGTGAAGGAGTCTTGCAAAGATGGCCATCTCCAATCTAAGGATTGGCTAGCCAGGGATTTTGTGCAAAAGTTTGCTGAGTCTCACAGTTCTTTCATTGTGTATGCTAGTGCCCGTTTGGAACTGTAGACATTACTTAATCAAGATGAGGACAGGGAGTAGAAACCCTTAGTATTCTCAGTTTGACTGTGGAGTTGTTTTTATTACATTCATAAAATAGAAAAAATTACTGCTGAAGTGAGCTAGCCAGGATACACCTAAGCAGATATTTTGAGCACATTTTTATAGGAGAATTAGAACCCCGTTTCTCATGACTGCAGCAATGATGACACCAGGTCTATTAAAGTAGCATTTTACTCCCCACATGCATTAGGCTAGAACACAGGTATTGGCTGTGTGGCCCCACTTCAGACACCATAACAAATCTAGAAAGAGAACATGTCTATCCAAGACAGAAAAAAAGAATGGGTTCCAAATGGAGTTGAATCGGAGGCAGGGCTGGCAGCACAGAGCTTAGCCTTAAGGATGTGCCTTTGTGAAACTTACTTGACCTTATCCCACCTCCAAAGGAGAGGAAGTTTTGTGAAGATTGATGAGAAGAGTGAAGAAAGGAAGAGAAAAAACAGTATCTCTAAATATGCCAGCTCCTGACCAAAAATCCAAAGAATAATCACCATAAATAATTTGTAGATACAGTTGATTTTTCCACAGAAATACTCCATTCTGTATTTGGCCCTTCTTGAAGGTAAGAACATGCTAGAGTTAATAGTGACTACAAAATTTTTTTCCCTGTGACATCACACTGTATTTAGAATGGTACATCTGCCTATATTACTTACATATTATTTCACTGTTCCTCTTTCAAAGTAACTCTATTATTTTTAGTCATGACCATTTAGTACTCATGTACATTTCATTACAAAGATTATAAATGATAAATCAGAATATAAATGAATGAAATCAAATCACTTCTGTTCCTTTTTAACATTGGTAACCAATAAACCTTGCATTAAATGCCTTGAGAAAACCATGTGGAATTAATCTTTATATTAACTGTTTTCCATTTGATGATATTGACAGTCTTCACTGAACCAGTCTGTTGAGAATTTATGACCTTTGCAATGTTTATTTAGGGCATAGGTTTCAATATATCCCACCAATTATCAGTGTATTTGAACACATAGTATTAGAATAATTACAAAACTACAAGGGAATCCAGACCAGTGAATATGACCAACAGGAGAACTCTCTTTCAGATTTTAGTGTTTCAGTATTTACAGTAGTTTTCCCTCTTGAGTATTCTAAATCATACCACTGCTTATCTCTCCTTTGCACTAAATGGTACAAAGCACAAGGCCAAAATATTGATCAAGTAAATTTTTTTCAAAAATACATACCTCATTTTGGATATTATATTTTACCCTGGGTCCTAATTTTCTCTACCTTTACTTACTCTTTAATGTTATGCATTTCTCTGTTTCAATCTTGAATACCATGATTCTAAAATGCTTTCCAAATACTTTTTAAATAAATTGAGGAAATAGATTTATGAGAAGGAAAATATGTACAAGGATTAATTTAGTAACTAATAAAAGTAAATAAATCTAGTTTATTTCAAAGTATTTTCTTAAAGCAATATACCACTATGTTTTGCCAATTGGTTAATCAAAATACCTTAAAGTCATGATTATCCCTGAGAGTCTGAGTGCAATTAAGAATGAATTTTATGATGTGGATCCAAACTTTATTTATAACCAGCCCCATGCTGGCTTGCTGTGGTGTCTTTATTTTTAGAAACATTCAGGGAAAATTCTCCTCATGAAGTTTTTTACTTAGCTACTCCTTATTTTGCTAGCTGGACTACTTTTCAATTCAATTGTCTTATTTTTTGGCTCTAGGGCAGTTTCACTGATTCATTGCAGTGGGTTTAAATCCTCCCCTGCCTTTCCTGTAACCTTTTCAATGGTAATATTATAAGAATTGCAGAGACTCAAAGAAAATGTAGTCAAGGTAAAGCAGAGCTACTTCATACCTATATCATGTTTTCATTCTTTCTTTATTCAGAAAGTCATACCTTCCCTTTGGGTGCTTCCTTTGGGTGATTCATTTATCAAACAATGATATTATTTTTATAATAAATACAGATTTGAAGATCTCATAGTGTACTTTTATGATATCATTAAATAAATTTAAACAGTGATACAAATAGTACCAGCAACTTGTGAATATATTTATATTTTTTGAGGTTGAATATTGACATATCTGCTTTGTTTACAAACATATTGTAGGGAATTTACCTAAATCAGGAGAATGTCTACTAGTTATTTTCTACAAAAATATTTGATTTTATTTGGCAGCAACCATCTACAAGTTGTCAAATTAGAAGATGCACAACAATGGATAATCCTTGCTCCATAAGAAAGAACCTATTTTTTAAAATTAAGAAGTTGAAGAAGAAAACATTTCTGAGTACTTAGTTTCAGTTGGATGGATTGCATGTGGGGATGAATACTTTACATCTTTCTCTTTCTTTTTGTGATACTGGGAATTGAACCTAGGGCTTTCACATTGAGCTACATTCTGAGCCCTTTTTATGTTTTATTTTGGGACAATGTCTCACTAAGTCTCTAAGTTGCCCAGGCAGGGGTGGATGTCATGTTCCTCCTGTACCAGTGGCCCAAAGTGCTGGGATTACAGGTATGTGCCACCTTGCCCAGCTGAGGTCCTACAGTTTCCACTGTCCATATTTCTAACCTTTGTCTGGGTACAACATGTCAGTTGTAAGGTTTGTTAAGTGATGAGCTAGTAGGAATAGGAAGCAAGAAAGTGTGAGTTCTGTAATAAATACTTGATGTACTGGCTCATAGAACTACTCCTGGGCTAGAAAACCTGGAAAGGACTGTATTATGCCTGCTAATTCAAGCCATAGATATAGTGTGCCTTCTGAGCAGGTGTTTGGAGAGCTTGTAAGAGCAAATACTGCCAGGAAAAGACTTTGCAGTGTAGGAATAAAGAGAATTTCATATTTTTCCCAAAGTTACATCAATTTTTAAGTCTCTTTGTTTGAATTTCAAAGGCTGATAAGAACTTCCTGGCTAAAATCAAATAGCTGCCTCTTCAGTGTAGGAGTTGTTGCTTCTCTGATGAACATGAGTCCTGGGAGTCCTGACAAGCAGGGCTGTTTGTGGAACTGGTGGAAGGAAACATAGTCTCTGAGGATGACCTGGAGGAAAATGTAACATTTTGGGGGAAAAGGGAAACTCCATGGCCTCTCATGTATGTCTCAAATGAGATTTCCATTCATTCTTGTATGTGCTAAACTTAATTTGAGAGCGAGATAAAGAATGGGTGGAAGATGTATTTCTGGATGTAGACCTTATTTAAACTCTGAAGAATATTCTGGATCATTATGCTCACTGGTAGAACTATCCACAAGGCAAAACAAGAAAGATGTTTTAAGATAGATTTTTTTTAATAAGTTCAAGTTGAGTATTCCTAATCTAAAAATATGAAGTTCATAATATTTCAAAATCCAAAACTGTTGAATGAAAAAATTCCACCATAAATGGACAATTCTGTACCAGACCTCATGTACAGATGTAGGTACACTTAAAATGTTATATACAGTTATGTTTAGGCTATGATTTGACATGGATTGCAGTCCAGAGATGTCTCATGTATATACAAATTATTCAGAAATCTGAAAAAAAAATCTAAAATTTGGAACACTTCTGCTCCAACCATTTCAGTTATGGGATAGTCAGCTAGTTTTGTGACAGCTCTTATAAACTTAGGGGCAAATATGAAGTGTCTGAAGGCAAATTAGAATGGTCTGAAGAAAGAAGGTTATTTCTTGCAAAATACAGAAAAGGTAAATAACTCAAACAGCAACAGTTACAGAATTCAGGAGATCATCTCTGGTATCCATCTAAGACTTTCATCTTAAAACAGGAATGAAGAAGGAGTTAGCTAAAGAGGGCCAGCAGTTGGATTGGATCATGGCGGCTAAGATTCCTGCCAACTACGTGGCACCATCTGCCACTTGGTTCTCTATGGGGTGCACACCAATGAGATAATCCCATGGTAACTGGAAGTTAAACATGATGAAGTAGATAAGCCACAGATAGATAAGGAGAGGGTGAGGCTGGGAATCCTATACTGACACAGTTGACAGTTGCTCAGGAAAATTTCAGTGGTTCCCTTACATTCCTTGACAAAGGGGAGCTACAAAAATTCTTCAAGCAAAATAAGACAAAAAATTTACTATAGCTCAACTCCAGAAATTCTCCCAGGTCAGGAAGTATAGAACTCTTGGCATGGTCCCTCCATAGGACGAATGTCTGCAGTAGGAATGCCAGTTTGCCATTGTTTGAGAAATTAATTTCTTTTTGCTTTTTAAAATATTACTGCAATTTTATAACTAGCAAATATGTAATGAATGACACTGGAAGTTTTCCAAATAGTAATTTCTTGGTGGTAAGCAGAAACCCTAGGAGCAGGACCTTGTGGTACAAGCATGTAATCTCAGCATTCTGGGAGGCTGAGGCAGGAGACAGCAAATTCAAGATCAGACTGGGCAGCTTAGCTACTTACTGAGACAATGTCTCAAGATTCAAAACACAAAAGCAGCCTATAAGAGAGAAATCTGAAGGCTTCTAACCCAGGGAGCACAATTGGCTCAAGCTTCACACAACAACAAATCAGATTTTTCAAACAACTCCATTGAGAAGTTCAGTTGCCAACTAGTAAGTGCAGATGAAGCTGATACTGGGCTAGTGCTGGAATGTGGCTAGTGAAGAAATCTAGGAAAGAAAAAGTCTCTGTATACATAAAGCTAGTTGGAATCCATCCAGGCAGACAGAAACCATTTATCAGCACAGCTGCCCAGCTCCTGAGCTGAGAAATAATACCCACCATGAGCCGAAAGCCACATACTCTGGTGTCATCACTGCCTCCTGGGAAAGTCCCCAGTGCAAGGACTGATCACTCCTTCCCCAAAGCTCCAGGTTGTACAGAGTGCTGGAGGAGATGAGCTCTTGGAAAAGAAGGTCATCCTGGCTCTAGTATTTTTCATCCTATGACCTTTGGAAGATGACTTAAACTTTCCATTTCTCATCTGTGAAGGAGGAATAAATTTGGGACCTACATCAGAGTTAAATGTAAAAACAAAATGGATTAATAGAGATAAATCACATTCCAGTCCATTGCAAACTCACAGGAAATATTAGTTTTTGTCATTATCACTGTGGGTCAACAGGCCCAAGTCTTAATTCTAGATGAGGAAGAATTGAATACAAAGCTATTTGTTAGATACATGTAAATTCAGTGAAAATGCACAAAAGAAAAAAATCTACTCTCTGAGCCTGAGTTTGAAATCATCAGCCCCCAAAAAATAAAATACAAATTATTGCTTGCTAAAAAGGCAGTTGTCAAAATTAACAAAAGGTACATAAACACATTCCAAATAAATTGTTTTAAGGAGAACACTGACAAGGCCTTAAAATAAATCAAGATGTCAGTGCAACTAATGAAAACCAATACCTATCAAAACAAAGCAAGAAACTCTGACCCTGAAAATGAGTAGAAACAACCACATAAATATTTATAAGAAACAATCAGGAATATTTGAGATACAAAATATAATCTTGGAAATTTTTAAAAAACTAACAATACGTGAGCCAAAAATGTCTACTAGTCTGAGAACAACAAAGCATTGCATTATAACAATTGTGAGACATTCTCCCAGAATGCAGCTAAGAGATGAACAGGTAAAATGCACTGGAGGGAAGTTAAGAACCAGATAGGTAGGAACATGCCAGTTCTGTCTACTCAGAGTACAGATGAAAGACATGAAAAAATGAGAACGACATCGTCGAGATTTCCCTGGAAATAAAAATGACTTCAATAAAAAAACAAAAACTTCCTGATTTCCAACACAGGTAACTAAACATGAGCCCAAGACTTAGAATTACATTTAGGGTATTGATGTTTGATGAATCCCTTTACCTCTACATGTTTTGGAGGAGCATACCTGTACCTTTTTCTTTGCACCTGTGATTTGTGTTATGCAATATCCAAATGTCACCATGAAGGGCGTAGAAACCCATCCCGTAACATACCAGCATGATGTGATTGAGACACAGGTAGATCCCTAAGTCACAGAGTCTGAATAATGGCTCTTTTATTCACTACTTTGATGACAGAAGGTGAGCAAGTCCTTTCTGTAGCTCAATTCTCTCATCTTCAAAATGGGATTTTATTAGTGCTCATCTCATAGACCTAGAGTGAGGACAAAATGAATGGGTACCTGTGAAGTTTTCTTCATTGTGCCATATTGTAGAGGTGAATTTCTTTATGAATTTTCCATTCTACCCACTGGCTCTTATATTTTAGGGTCTTCTTCTTTTGTTTGTTTGAGACAGGCATCCCAAGGGCTGGCATCATTACCCCTACTATGACTGTGTATTTCATTTCAGGAAGTCATAGTTTATTTTTTATAAAAATCTCCTTTTATATTTTTATATTGAGGCTATTCCTTTAAGAATTTGTAAAGCGCATTTTCTCAAGCATCTTAAATATTTATTTTACCATTGCTATCATCTTACTGTTTAAGCAGCTTGGATCCTGCAGTGCTCATCCCCTACTTGTTCTGCTTGCTGACTCCCAGGAAATTTTTCCCCTATGCATTTGGAATGTTTAAATGTCAACTCCTCTTAAATAGGCATCTGGGGAAGGTTTCTATGGGGAACCTCAGAAGTGTCAGTGATGTAGGACCAGGCTTTCTGTTTGCCTTTAAAACTGGAGCTTCACATATACTATTATCTTTGCAAATATGTATTCCCACCAATGTTGAGGTAGAGGTTTAGAATTTTTTTTAGTTTTTATTAGTAGGAGTACATTAGGTACATGCAGTACATAATCATTACATTCATTGCTGAGTTAGTACATGTACATAACACATCTTAATTCTTTTTACATCTCTTTCCCCTCCCCATGAGAATTTTTCTCAAATATTGTCCAGCAAAAACCAGCTACTTTGTTGTCCTCCTAGGACACTGGCTAAAGGTTTTTAGTCCCTCTTGAGATTCCAACTTAATATAAGAAATTGAATTCCAATTCACTTTTCTCAAGTTACCGACTTCGTTTCATAAATATCTCTTTGAGTACCAATATTAAATTTCTAGTGATTTCTGTCAGGCACTACCACCCATTCCCACCCAGGGCCGTAATGTTATCAGAGCATGCTCAGACTTCTACCCTCAGCTTGGTGGCCTTTTGGGGAGGTTGGGGATCGCACTTCTTTCCTCTGGGCTACATCATGCATCTTCTCAAAACTCCTCCTGGTGTAAGAAAGCCCTTCCTGCTCACTGCTACACCACGCCTCTATCATTTGGGTTTTGTTAACCAAGATAATATTATTCATACTTCCATTAACCCTAAATTAATTTTGTAATGTATTTTTGTTACATGTTGAGGTGGGACTGTGAATAAAGTTATCCTAGACACCTTTCTCTGACCACATTTAATTGGTTCAAGTACTGCATTTCACAAGGGCCTTCAGCTAACTGAAGTTAATTTAAAGCTTTGTCAGAAAATTTCAGCCTCACCAATACTTCTGCTACTGATGTGGTCTGAACATTTAAGTTGCCTTCAGAAGCAAAAAGAAAAAGACCTGGTTTGCCAAATAACTTTGGCTGTTGGGACATGCAGTTCTTCAGTTTAGCAGTTCAGAAGACAACTTTTTGAATATTGTGCATTTTTGTTTTAATTTGGAAACAAGGCCATAACACATGGTCAAATGAAGGAACATAAAGACACAAAACAAAGAGTAATTTACAATATTATTCACATAAACATATTTGATTTTTAAGATGAGTTAACTATAAAAATGATTTGCATAGATCAATATAATTAATAGCTCATACATTATATATAGAATTATCTCAATTTCTCTATCATTATAATTTAAACAAGTCTGTAATAAGTACCAAAAACATGCACAACTTAGTCCTTGAGTGATTTGTCATAAGATTTTACATATAAAGTTTATACTATGTATTACAGGTATTATACATAGTTTTAAGAATCATGTTTATCCAGCAGCCAATATTCTTCAAAGCAAATACCTTAAATAAAATTTAAAAATTTTTCCTAATTTCATAACTTTTGATGAGTGACTATGATAGTTAATCCTGGTAGTCAACTTGATTGGATTGAGAAACACCTAGGAAATTAATAAAGTACATTTTAGGTGTGTCTGTGAGAGTACTTCAAGACACAATTTATATATGATACACTTTGGGCTGGTTTGTTAGCAAAGTGATAAGTGAGTCCCAACTGAAATGTGGGTAGTATCATTCAATAGGGTAGGGGCCCAGATAAAACAAAGATGGAGTACTACTCAACCATAAAGAAGAATAAACTTGAGACATTTCTAGATAAATGGATACACCTTGAGATCATACTCTTAAGTGAAATTAATTGGACACGTGTAAATATTGCATTGTTTCTCTGGTGTGAGAAATTAAAACTGTAAATAAGGACTAAAATGTATAGTAGATACTGTGAAAATAGGAAGAAACTGTTCAAATAGGAAGGAAAACTAGGGCAGGGGAAGGAGGAAAAGAAGAAAGGAAAAAGAAAAAAAGAGAAAAGAAAGAAAAAATGGAAACAAAGGTTTTAAAAATGAGGGAAAGAGAGGTTGAAGGGAGGGAGAGGGGAATGGGAAAAAAAGAATCAAGATATACCATGTACAGGTTCAAATTCCCTAGGATGAAGGTGATCATTATATCTAAAACACACCAATAAAGTTAATTTAAAAAAAACCTTGAAAGCATGAAAAAAAAAAAGAAAAAGTGGATGAGGAAGGAAGCCTGCTACCACAGGGTCTTCTCCTCTCTCTCTTCCTGGCTTCCATGAGATGAGCAATTTTTCTCTGCCATGCCCTTCCTCCATGATGTTTCTGCCTCTCACAGGCCTACAGCAATGGAGGCAACTGATCTCAGGCTGAAACCTCTGAAACTGTCAGGCAAAATCATTATTTCTTACTTTTTGGGTGATTTTCTAAGGTATTTTGTCATAATAATGGATAGCTAAGATAGTGGCCATGTATTGCTTAAACTGAGTTGTTGTGGTAAGGACATAATTTTTCAAATGAGTGTCTATTTGTATGGAGACTACATGAGAGATTGAATTATTGGTCTGATTCTTTACCACACAGAATACACATCCTTTGTCACATGACTTTTTGCTTCTTTCCATTTAAGGTAGACAATTCTTCCAAGTCCATGAAAAAACTTAAAATATACCTAAAATTGTCTACCATTGGCAGGAGACTAATTGTGCCTACTAGTCCTTGTCCTGCATGTCCCTGGAGGATGACCACACATGGTGCTTTTCAGAGCCACCTGCAGTTTAGAGCCAGACCAGGAAGGCTCATCTGTAATTACACGGGGCAGAAGGAGTCAGTGTCATTTTAAGATATGCTTGTAGGCTGGTTTGTTAGTTAATATTATTGTATGAATAGTCAAGATGTACAGTAAATCCCCATTCTACGAACATTCAAGTTGTGAACTTTCACGGATATGAACAGACCTCACATTGCAAACATTCGGAGATGTGAACAAATGCCCGAAGTAACTCACATGTCTAGCAGACAATGTCACAGTTGTGGTGCTGTGTGCTTACTGTACGTATGATGGTGTACAGTATTTGTGTGTGTGTGTGTGTGTTTGGGTTTTTTTGGGCTTTACATTGTATATTTGTGTCAAACATGTATAAGACTCATTTTGTCAGACTTAAGAACAAATCTGACTTAGGAATGAATTTGACTTATGAACATTCTCTCAGAATGGAACTCCTTCCAAAGTTGGGCACTAACTATAGAAGAGAGTACACCTAATAATTTTTGACAGTCACTTGGATTTATGTATCTAACAAATTCTTAGTGATTTTTCAACAACAAAGATGTTGAGTTTTGGTGAGATCTCTTTTACTATTCAATTAATATGTGAAAGGACACTGAAAGCTAATAGACCCTGAAATTAGACAGACCAGATAATATTTAATTTTAAGAGCCACTATAAATCTTGAAATGGTTGTGTAGAAATTTATTCTAGGTACGGTAGATTAAATAATGCAGACCTAGTCTTTCATAAACAACAAACGAAAAATACTTTATGAAATTCATAGACAAAAACTATTAAATTCTCCTTAAGGCTTCCCAAAAGCTTACTAGCTAGTAAGAGATTATAAAACCAAAAATCTATGAGGAGAGATTCCTTCAAAACTGCTTTTTACCTGCGGGCATTTCCTAATAAAAACAAAACAGATGAAACTTTTCAATAAATGGATATCCATATGGATGAAAAAAACCCATGCACATATGACATACTGAATCTTACTTGCATGTGAAGACCAACATGTGACAATCCAAAAGTTAAAATTAATAGGAGAGAATAGTTTTATATCCTAGAAGATAATAGTAAGTAGGGATAGCAAAAACTGCAATATCTGTTTAAAATCTTGGAAAATGTACTTTGAAGACACTAAGACCCTACTATAAAGCTATTGATGTCTAAATTTAAAAAAAAAACTGACCATACTACTGATCAATAAGGATGATGATTGCTTAAAGGATTATCAAATATGCTATACTGGGAAACACATTTCATTATCTGATAAGTTTAAAATATACAAAATCTGTGGTCCAACAATTTCAATCTTGGGTATATTTCAGAAAGAAACTACTGCTGTGTTAATTATATGTTGCAGTATAAAATTTAACCCACAAAATAAAACTTAAAACACCATGCATTGATTATCACATATGGTTTCTCATGTTCACAGTGGAAGAAACGTAGCTGTGTTGCTCTGATTTAGGATTCCCCATGTGGTTATACTCCAGCTTTCAGAGCAGGGCTGTAGTAATGTCAAGGCTCACCTATAAAACCCACTTCCAAATCTATTCGGCATGCGGGGGAAGCTCATTTCCTCAGATGCTATTGGCCAGAGGCCTTCATTTCATTCCATATGGGGCTCCATATAGGTTTGTTTATGCAATAGCAGATGGCTTCTACCAAAGCAAGAAACCTGTGAGAAAGACAGAAGAGGGAGACAAGGAGGAGAGAGACAGAAAAAGGTAAATAAAAAGACACAGAGAAGATGGGCTAGCAAGAAAACTTCCAAGACTGAGCTCTGGATTTTTGTCACATAATCTTTGAGGTGGCATCCCCTCACTTTGGCCATCTTCACACTCAACCCTGGTAGAAGATGAGAAAGAACCTCAGAGTTCACAGGACATGAGAGGTAATGACAATGGCCTCAGGGAACACATATGTCGATCTTCTTGAATCAAATTGTTTGCAATAGTCTCAAAGTAGAAAGAGAATAAATGTTCAGCAATGTTAGGAAGCATGAATAATCTTTGATATAGTCATAAATTGGAGTACTATACAGCAAAGAAACTAAATCGACTCTAGCAACAACACAGAGATAATTCTTGCAGGCACAAAATAGAGTGGAAGGGAGATATAAAAGAATAATTATAGTTTAATTTCAGTCTTCAATTTGCTAAACAGACAAACCTAGCTCATTTTTAAAAATACACATATTGGAGGAAAAACTATGAACAGAAACAAGAGTTAATTATGAAAAAAGGTAAGATAGAAGTTATATCTAGGAGATAGAGAAGACTATGTTTGGAAGAGCATAGGTTGATCAGCAGCACTGGAAACATCTGTTTCTCAAACTGGGATGGCTGCTATGATATTATGTTATATAATCCCCAAAAGAGTTCATAGAATGTAGAATTTCTCTTCTCCACGATGAATAATAAAATCTCGTATCTTCCTCCATCTTTCTGTCTGAGATGCTCATGAAGGAATCACTTGCCTCATCTTTATCCAACAGAAAGTAACACGACACTTCCCCTTGTGGAGAGCAGCTATCCCATATCCTGGAGGCAGAAATGCTGCACAGAAACACAAAGAAGAATCTGAATAGATCGGCTTGTTAGACATCCCTACCCAGTCTATTAGCAATCATGCCTACACAATGAATCTTCCAAAAACCCAGAAAGGCAGGGTTCAGGGGGTCTCTGGCTTGCTAACCATGTGGAAGTTGCTGGAGGATGAATGCCTGGAGAGGGCATGGACTTCTATGCTCCTCCTGCCATGGTTCACCATATTTATACAGTCAGCTGTATCCTTTGAAATAGTTCTTATAATAAACCAATAAATGTAATTAACCCATACCCTAAATACTGTGAGCTGCTCAAGTAAATTAACATAAGGAGGGGGTTGTAGGAAGTTCAGTTTATAGGTTGTCAGTGAGAAGCACAAGAAAAAGAAACCTGAGTCTTGTGACAGACATTTAAAGTGGAAAGGGTATCTTGGAAACTCAGTCAAAACCTGAGGGATCTAATTCTGTCTCTAGGTAGATGGGGTCTGATTTAATTGAATTAGAGGACATCCAGGGAGTGTTTGCTGTCAGATTGATTGCTTACTTGCTAGTAGGGAAAAATCTCCTCATTTAAGTGTCTGATTGTTGCTATGTCAGAGTAGTGAGACAAAGCAATTATTTTTTCCTTCTTTACTGAAATAAGTAAATTGAGTATTTCTTGTATAATTATTCATTATATTCTATGTCTATACTTTTGCATTTTGTGTTATATGCATGATGATACACTTAAAAATTATACAGTCTAGCTAGATTCTTAAGTGAAAATCCATTCCATCTACACCAAAATATTCTTAGATTGATTTAATGGATGTTAGTGAAAAAACTCATTAGATATTAGAACAAAAATGTGAAGATTTTAATTTAAATACGTTTATACCTTTGTCAAAAATGACTAAAGTTGCCACTGTTTGATTCCATTGTTCCTTATGTTGTTTCTTAAATGTTACAAAACATTCTCAGAGTTGCAATAGAAAATGTTAGTTTTCAGAGAATAGTAAAGCAAGAGTCAAGTAGACTAAAAAAGAGAAAATAATGGAAGACACAAATGGAAATTAGTAGTCAGCTTGCTTTATCTCTGGGATAAAGTACCCGACAACAGCAACTTAAACAAGGAGCGGGTTGTTTGGGTCACAGTTACCAGGAGTTGAATCTGTGGTTGGCTAGCTATAAGGCAAAAATGGCCTGGCAGAGGAGGATGGCAGAGAAAAGCTGTTCACCACATGATGGTGAATAAGCAAAGAGGAAAAGAGAGGAGCTCGGCATGAGAAAAAACATCCTCCCAGGTTCCAGGTTCGGTGGCTCAGCACTTCCAACCGGGCATCACCTCCCAACAGCACAGTCAGATCTGAGCTTATGGATGGACTAAACCACTGATGTAACACCCTCATAAATCAGCCACCTTCTAAAAAGACTCAGCTCTGAACATAAGACTTTTGGGGGTGCATTTTAGATCTGAGCCATAAAATTCTCTACCACTAGCCTCAAAAGGCGCATGTCCATCTCATTATACAAAACGCATTTAGTTCATGTCTAAAATTTGCCAAAACCTTAACAGTTTCAGAATTGCTGAAAAGTCCAAATCCAGAGTCTACACAAGGTCAATGCTTAGCTGCAAGTCCCTGTAAAAATAGGAAGAAGTTAAACTGTTCCAACATACAATGGTACACGGTAAAAAGGGAGGAATTCAAAAAGGGAGGACTAGGGTAATAGAAAGGACTGGAACCAAAGCAAGATCAAAACCTAGTGGGGCAAGCATTAAATCCTGCAGTTCCATGCCCAGTAATTACCTGGGCAGATTGTGGTGAGATGTGAACTTGGGTTGCCCCGTCCCAATGCCCTTTCTGGTTGCAGCTACATGGCTTCTCTCTTGAATTGGCTCTGGTCACTGTCACCAGACATTCCACATCCTTGGTATCTCTCATTTTGCTGGGGCTCCAATGTAGATTTGTCTTCACTCTCACAGCTTTACACATTGCCTTGTCAGAGCTCCTGACAGGGACTGTAACCTTGTCATACATTATTGCCTGGCTTCACAGGCCTTCATCTGAAATCTGGGTGGAAGCCTTTGTGATCTCACTATTCTTGAATTCAGTATGCCTGAAAGACCAGCACCCTGTGGATGATGCAAATATTGGCGTCAACTTTGAGTAGTAGCCATGCCCTATTGTACTATGGCTGCAGTGGCCTCTCCGTCCCTGGGTGGCTGGACTCCAGGATATACATCTCTAGGCAGCACTAAGTGAGTGTATGTACCAGAGATTCATTTCTCACATAAAAATTTCACAGGTTTGAAATCTTGGAAACTGTGATGGGTGGGGTCCTGCTGATTTCTGAGATGCTCAAAAAGCATCTTTCTTTTTGTACAAAGTACCTGGCTTCTTTTTAACATTAACCCTTTCAGAAACCATTCTTTTTTTCCAAACTTTCCAGGTGCTTCTTTGGTGCAAATCTGCAAACTTTTCAAACAGTTCAGTTGTGACTGATTCTCATTGTCCATCGAGCCTAAAGCAGCCAGTAGTATCTATCTATACAACAGCCTGAATATAAGGCTGCCTTGAAATTTCCTCTTTCAGGTTTATTAGTCCACTGCCATTAATCTCAGCCTTCTGCAAAGTATTAGAACATGGATTAAAGAACAATTTTCTACAAATATGTAACACACATGGCCTCAATGAAGTCCTGGATACTAACTGAAATCTCATGAGCTTGGCCTTTACTGTCTGTATTCCTCTCAGAATACTGGTCTTTTGAGATCTGGACAGTATTGCACATCGATCATAGCTCACAACATTATAGGGCTTCTCTAATGGGCATCTCCAAATTTTTCTGAACTCCTCTACAAATCAGCTCTAAAGGCTTCTCAATTACATGGTTAACACAAACACAGTGATGACCTCACTCTTTGTACCAATTTCCTGTACTAGTCATCTTTCTTATCTCTGGGACAAAGTTCTGAACACTGACAATTTAAATGAAGAGAGGTTTATTTGGTTCAAAGTTTCAGTGGGTTCAGTCCAAAGTCAGCTGGGTCCAAGGCAAAAAACATCATGGCAGAGGGCATAGTATAGAAGAAAGCCGCTCACCAGGAAGCCAGGAAGCAGAGAGATGAAACAGAGCTGAGGACAAGAATATACCCTTCTATGTCATGAGTCCAGTGACCCAATACTTCATACCAGGTACCACCTCCAGACAGCACAGTCAGCTATGAACTCAAAAATGGAGTAATCCACTGGCAAGTACTGAACACCCATGGTTGAATCACCTTTCAAAAGTCTCACCTCTAAGCACAAAAATCAGGGAGGCGGGGGGCTTTAGAACTAAAACATAAGAAGAAGGATATGAAATAGTGGGGAAGAAATGGAAGCTAATAAGACAATAGAGGTTTTATCTAGATGGACAGAGTTGCAGAAATAATCTTGCTTTAACATTCAAACATGTAATGTATTACAAAAATATATGCTTTATCTTTTTATATTGGTTGAAATAATTGGAAGAAATTAGTTACTGGCTGAAAAATAAAGAAATTAATACTTATTTTATCTCTCATGGAAAGCCATATAAATACATGTGAAACAGCTTGGCAATTATACATTTCTATACAAACTTCATCATCATTATGTTTGAATAGATTTAGTAATATATTTTAAATGAACAAATTCCAAGTCATTTAAAACACTTTTATAATAATTTCTACAAAGCTAAGATTAACATTTAGACATTTCCATATTTCCAGGATGTTACTTAACGTACAATTATCTTAGCACAGACATTGTTACTATGTGAACCTCACGAAGAGCAGAATCAACAATGGCACCAACTGATGCTGTCTGAGTTCAAAGATGATGGTTGTATTTCACCAGACCCAGAGAAGTCAAAGTCAAGGAATATCCAGAGCCACCCTCCTACACTGATCTTCCTAACTGATCATCATTGTGTAGCTAAACATCTGAGCATTAATACAGCACAAACCCTGGGCCACTAGGCTTTGTTCAAGAAGCAACCTTTTGCTCTGGTATTTTGGAAGGGCTTTGTTTTGAGTCATAGTCACAGTCCTTGAATCAGCCACATATATCCATATCTAAAAGGCACATTAGGGTTATAATTTTGAAAGTTGTGGTGTAAACGATCCAGAATCATATGCCATACTGCCATCCTAGCAATTCTTCTCCCATCCCCTTATCCATCACAGGGTTTGAAAGGGACAGACTGCCTGACCGTCTTTGTTAGTTATGGGTAAATACACAAAACTCTTGTAGAGCAATTCTTATATAGTATTTTAAACAGTCAATTGTATATAACCCAAAATATAACTCATATAAGCACTATTTTTAAAATTATGTTGTTATATATAATACAAGTAACATTTAAGTAATAATTCTTAGAGTGTGAATGCTAAAGCCAAATGAGGTCCTTTCATAAGCTATGTAGCTAGCTGACATGTTTTCCCTTACAAATTCTTTAAAGTAAATTAATACTCTGTAACACTGATGCTTACCTTGGTTTTGACAATGTGTATGTTTGCATCCTGCTTTCTGTGGCTTTTCAAATTATGTTTGCACTAATTTCTTCTTTTTGCCTTCAAGTCAAACTTGAGCATAGATGAAAAATATGTGCAATGTAAATGCCAAAAAAATACATGTTACCTCTCCTCCTCACTTCGAAGTTTCTAGCTTTCTGAAAAATATCAATATATTCTTTATTTGCCATCTCTCTTTGTCCTGGTTCTTTGAGTATAAGCAAGCATTCCTGTCTCTTCTAAGTAGCCACTCTAAAATCTCAATGTACCTCTCCAATACAATATTTGAGGAAACACAAGACATGTACTTAGAAACAGATTTTCACACCACTGTGAATTGCAGTTTCCACTTGTAATTTTTACCTCTAGCTTTAAGTGGACTTCATCTAAAGGAAAGTAGCAACTATTATTCAGAGGAAAAAAATTTGTCATAATATTCCTTTTCAGGATAAGAATGATCCACTTCAGAGCATTAGAGAAATAACCCCTTTGGCATTGTTGAAACTTCACTTTTTTAAAAACTCTAGATTTCACAGCAGGTGAGTGCAACAAAGGAATGTATTCCCTATGAAAGTTTTGATTTATATAAAATGATACAATGATTAAAATGCAGATGGAACCATGTTATTATTCATCACAGTCTATTTAAATGTAGCAAAAAGTCACCGTTATCTTTTCTGGAAATTATGACTTAAAGGGACACTCCACACAATTATCACATTATTTTTTGAAACTCAAAGTCAATGCTGACATATTTTGGAAATTAAAATGAGATGCAGAGTGACCTAGTGAAGTCTAAGACACCACTGGGATTTTGGTTTCCATCACAGCCGCATGCTCACCTTCCAGAAAAGAGCAGTATGTGGCTATGCTACATCACCTCTTCTCAACTTTGCTAAGCTTTCCAGCAGTATAAAGGGATAAAATGGGATCTAAAGGAAAGCAAATATATATATGCAAAATATTTTATTATATATTTATTATTATGCATTATATTATTGTATCAAATATATTTGTTGTTATATATATATTATAGTAAATCTATAAAATGGAAACAGACAGTTGACAATTGTTGTCAAGAGCAGATACCAAGCATTGCACACACTTTTGAGGATAAAGCAAAGGCCTTACCTTTCTCCTCTGCAAAGATCCTGAAAACAGAAGCAATGGTCGCTATTCCTAACATGGTCGGACAGACCTCCAGGAATGACAGCAGCAGCATAGCAGCCTCCTTGGTCAAGGACACAATGTCCAGGGACTCCACCTATAGCTGGCGCCACTTCCTGTCAACGTCGAGATCAAGTCCCGCACTGGCCACACTGCCCTAATCGATGTTACCATCTGGAGTTGTTCTGTCTTTCTCTGCTGAGAATTGGGCCTTGTTTCGGTTTTGAGTATCAGTGGTTAACATTCATTTTTGCCATTTTAAAACATGAAGCTCATTGTCTCTTTGGGACACTTACTTTAGAATGGTTTGGTTCCTAGAATTTCACTGAATCTATGAAAACAATGTGCATAATGGGGAGGTGAGAGACGTGATCCAGAAACTTTCTGGACATTAAAATATAGATTTATTTCGTTCTACTCTGTAATAAAGGATTCCTTTTTTCCATTAAAAACTACCTATCTGTAAACGATTTTAAACTTTGAACTTTTTATGGTATGTATTTCCTAGGAAGTACAGCTTTCCTTAAAGCCAAGTGACCAAGTCAAGTCAAGTCATATATATAATATATATAATTTTGATTTTGGCATAATGTATTATACATATATTAAAGCCAAGTGACCAAGTCAAGTTTAGGCACTATATATATATATATATATATATATATATATATATAGTGCCTAAATCAAAATTCCAAAAATAACATAATATATCTAAGGTAAATCAATTAAGTAATGATCTAATAAACTCAGTTAATTATATAATTTTTAAATGTCTTTTAAACTTAGTGAAAATTAAAAGTAGACTTTCATTAACTAAAATAAGGACTATTAAGGTTCATTGTACCAATTTGATTGGGTTGGGAGCAATTGGTGGCACACACTTCTGGGTATGTCTGAGTGGTCATAGAAGTATGATCTTAGGTACTGTGTCTGGTTCCTCACATTTTTTTTCTCTGTCACTGTTCCCCGGCTCTGCTTGCAGATTGGCATAAACTAAGAAGCTTTGTTCCACCATGTTCTTCCATAATGTTTCTACCTTGAAACCACCTGACCACAGACTGAATTACTTTAAGTTGTGAGTAAAATTAAACCTTTCCTCCTTAAGTTATGGATATTGGGTTCTTTGTCTAGCAATAGGAGAGCTGACTAATAAAGAAATGTTCACTGTATTATATAATCTGTAAAAGCAGTGACTACATTTTCTAAGGTCATGCTGTTTATAATGCAAGTGTGTCCCAAGGCTTTCAGATGGGTATAGAATTTTACCTAGCTTTTCAATTTCTAAAATATAATTGGCCTTTTAGATACAAGGATTCTGCATCTGTGAATTCAACCAAACATATATTGAAATTAAAAAAGATAATGTGAAAGAAAAGGTCCAAAGGTGAAAGGGAGGGGAAAGTGGGAGGGGTAGGAGAAAGGAAAGAAGGGAAAGGAAAAAATATGAGAAAAGAAAAAAATGGAAACAAAGTCTTTGTAAATAGGGAGGGCTGGAGGGGTTGAAGGGAGGGCAGGGGAATGGGGAAAAAATAAGAACCAAGATATATCATGTAAAGGTACAAATTACCAATAATGAATGACATCATAATCTATACCTAAAATATACCAATAAACTTAATGAATTAAAAAAGAAAATTACCACAGGATATGAAAAATGCTCAACATTGCCAATTATCAAGGAAATACAAAACTGCAAGGAAATATCGCTTCATCCAATTAAAAAAGCTGTTATCAAAAGGACAAAAACAACAGATGCTGACTCAGATGTGGAGAAAAGAAAACTCTCACATATTATTGATGTGAATGTAAATCAGCACAGTTATTGTTGATAATAGTCTGGAGTTTCTCCCCAAATTAAAAATAGATCTAGATGTACCATATGATTCAGAAATCCATTGTTTTAGTTACTTTCTCATTTCTGGGACCAAATGCCCAACACCAACAAGGTAAAGTAAGAAAGATTTATTTTAGCTCACAGTTTGTAGAGGTTTCAGTGCACAGTTGGCTATCTTTCATGACAGAAGACCATGGCAGAGAAAAAGCAGTCCATGGCAAGGGATGTGGAAAGCAACCATCTTTCTTCTGCTTTCTCTTTTATTCTATATGGGCTACAAGCCTATTGCTTGGTGCCACGCATGCTCAGGGTGGGTCTTTTCTGTCTTCAGTAAACCCATTCACCCAGAACCTTAGTAATCCAATCAGAAGACCAACTCATTTTTCATGCACCCATAATTCATAGTCACACACCCTTGATCCAGCCATCCCTAAAATGCCCCACCTATGGAAGCATGAGGCTTTGAGGACACATCTAGATACAAGTCATAACACTATTATTGGTAAAAGAAATGGAATCTGTATGTCCAAGCTTTCAAAAACAAACAAACAAACAAAAAGAACAAGACCCTACAAGACATAATAAAAGAGAAACAACATACACAGAGTTTGAAATGATAGAACAAATATTGCCAAACTCAAATACTGCATAGATGTTAAAGTTATCATACAGGACATTAAAACATCTTTAATACACTAAGGGCTCTGGTAATAAAAGTGGAAAAATGCAGAAAAATGGAAAATCTGGGAGATAATCAAAGATGATGCTAGCAATCAGACACAGTGTAACAGAAATGAAGAATGCCTTCCATGGGCTCCTTGATAGAGGAGATAAATTTCCAAAACTGAATTACAAAAAGAAAAAAGAATGAAAAAGACAACACAGAATACTCAAAATCTGTGAAACTACTACATTGTGCGTAAAATATGCATAACAGGATATCAGAAAAAAAAAAAAAGAAAAGGAGAAATGTCTGAAGCAACAACTACTGAGATTTCCTAAAGTTAATGACAGACAATAAAGCAAGAACCGGGAAACTCAGAGAACACAAAACAGGATAAATAAAAAAATATATATATAATATTCATTGCTACCCCAAGAGAGTGGCCATGAGGGCTGCAAATTAGCAGTGTTTTAGGGATGGTCTTGCACAAGTCCTTTGGGGTTCACATCTGTGCCCCAGGGCTGGACATCGAACTGTAAGATTTAATGTTTGCCCTGCTGAGTTTTGGTTTTGCTTTGATCCCATTCCTTTCCATTTCTCTTTTCTTCCCTTTTGGAATGGAAATGCTTACTCTGTGCCACTGTATATTGGAAATCTTTGACTTTTAAAAAAATTATATAGAGGTTAACAGCTAAGAGTTTTCCTTGAATCTCAGAGGAGACAGGATTTGGACTTTTCAGCAATGGTGAAACTAAAAATTGTCCACTCTTAGAAATGGACTAAATCCTTTTTCTGTAAGACATGCGCTTGAGTTTTTTTGGGGGGCTAGGTAGAATTTAGAAAGTGACTGAATTATAGAAGTACTACAGATGACTTGGTGTTAGAAGGTGGGGTCTGGTTGGAAGGGTAAGGTCACTGGGAGCATGACTTGGATGGCTATATTTCCGTTTCTGGCTCCTTCCAGGCCACAGTGTGAGCATCTTTCCTCTGCTCAAGCCCTCCCACCATGCCATTGCTGCCTGGAACTGGCCAATTTTGCAAGAACAGTTCTGTAACTGTTGTATAAGCCAAAATAAACCTTTCTTCCTTTAAGATGTGGTTGTCTGTGTTGGATATTTATTGTGTCTCAGCAATGAGAGAGTATCTATTTTTTATTATTTCATGTGTGTAGTGCATAATGCTTACATTCTATGTGTGCAGTTGATACATGTACAAAACCCATCTTAATTTCTTTTTGTCATCCCCTAATCCTTCTTGTCCATTACCTCCCTCCATCTCTTCATTCCCTTCCCTACTTAAGGACTGAGAAAGATTTATCTCCCTACTTCTTATTATCTATCTTTTATTTTGCATTTTGTTTATAATTTAGATTTTTCATATAAGACAAACCACATGATATTTAAATTTGTGTTTAAATATTTCACTTAATATTATGGTCAAAGGTGCATTAATTTTCTTAAAAATGGGTCAAGTTTTTCTTTATGGCAGAATAGTACTCCAATGTGTATAAATACCACATTTTATTTATCCATTCTTTTATTGAGGAACATATATGCTTCTTCCAAGATTTATCTATTAAGAATTATGCTGGTGTATCAATAATGAATGTCATTATATTGTATACCTGAAATGTACCAATGATTACAATGAATAATCGATAATGCAAACAGGAAGAAAAGGTCCAAAGGGGTAGGGGTAGTGGGAGGGGCAGGGGAAAGGAAAGAAGGGAAAGGAAAAATGCTGAGAAATGGAAAAAATGGAAACAAAGTCTTTGTAAATAGGGAAGGGTGGAGGGGGTAAAGGGAGGGCTAGGAATGGGGAAAAAATAAGAACCAAGATGCATTATGTAAAGGTACACTTCCCAATGAGAAATGTAATTGTGTTGTGTACCTACAATGTACCAATAAAAGAATTTAAGAAAAAAAAATTTGAGCTGTTTAGTTCTAAAGAAATGCTATGGAAAGAAGTAATAATTATCCACAATGTGTTTCTTTACCTAAAAATGTAATGTACTTTCATGTGGCCGTACCAATTTTTCAGATGTAACGCTACAGTTATAAATCAAAATGCATAGCCTGATAGACTCATCTTGCTGTTTGTCATGTGGTCTGTCTTCTATTCCATTTAGACCAAAACTGAATTAAATTCTCATAGACATCAAAGAAGAAAAAGAATTATGCTGGTATAAACAGGAGTATACATGTATCACTTAATACTATGTCTTTAACTCTTTCAGGAAGAATCCTAGAAGGGGAATAGCTGGGTTCAGTGGAATTTCTAACTTTAGTGTTTTGAGGAATCTCCGCACTGGTTTCCACAGTGGTTGGACCAGTTCACATTCCCACCCACAGTGAGGAAGGGTTCCTTTCTCCCTGCACCCTCACCAGCATTTGTTATCATTGGAGTCTTGGGAAGTTAGTGTGGTTCTTTGATAGGCCTCCTCTTAAATAATTGTTATTTTTTTCCTCTTTGGTTTGGTTTGATTTGGTGGTGGAGTGAAGATTGTCTATGTTTTTATCCATCAATGTTTGATGTGCTTTCCACCCTTCTCCCATATCCGCATTTGGTGAATTTCTATCTATCTGTCACCACCATCTTCAAATTGCTTGCCTGACACCATTCAGCTTAGTACAGGTGTCTTTTCTTTCTGTTTCCATACTACCTGAGTGTTTCTTTATTTAACCTTTATTGGTATATATTAAGAATCCCTGTTCATGCCTCTCTCTTTAACAATGGCTGCAAACTACTTGAGGGCAGAACTGTATCTTCTTTCTCCTTTTGTGTCCAGGATGAAGAATAGTGATTGATATTCAACAAGAATACAAAGGTTTGTGAAATTACTGTTAGTATTATTATGAAGAAGTTGTTTAATGTGTGTACTTTATCTGCAGCTAGACTACAAACTGATGTTAACAAAAAAACCTTTTTCGTTTCTTTAAAGAAATTTACAAGCTGTTATATTTTCAGTGTTAAAATACAAATATTATAAATATATACTGGAAGTCATGTTAAACTACTTAATTCTAAAATGTCATGAGGTATCTCGTTTTCTTTCCTCATTAATTAATCAGCTCATTAATCTGTGTGTGGATTAACCATGCCCACCTTCCTCCAGGGATCATTTCTCATCCTTCAAATCCTGAAGATCGGTGGATATAGAAATAATTTCCTTTTTTTTTTTGTTACCAGGGATCGAATTCAGGACCTCATACTCTCCAGGCAGGCATGGCACCACTAAGCTATATCCCTAGCAGAAAGAATTTTCTAATGTATTCCTATTCCATTTTTTAGGTAGGCTAATTCCTATGTCTGTAAATTCTTTGGCACCCATGTGTCTATGAGAGAAATTATTTTTTGTTTCTGTGATTATATTTGACCATGCAGTTTATTTTATTTTAATTCTTATTTTCTATTAGTAAGTGTTTGCAGTACATAATAATTATATTATTCATGAGGAGTTGATGTATATATTCTTTTTTTTTTTTTTTTTTTTTTTGGTACTGGGGATCGAACTCGGGACCTTACTCTTGCAAGGCAGGTGGCAGAACCACTGAGCTAAATCCCTGGACCGATGAATATATTCTTAATTCTTTGTATATTTCTTTCACCTCCCTGCCTCCATCTCCTGCTCACTTTGCCTTTTGTAGAGGACTTATCTCTCGATTTCCTATTATTTATCTTTTACTTTGCTCTTTATTTATATTTTGGATTTCTTGTATAAAAGAAATGTGACATTTAAGATATTGTGTCTGTTATATTTCACTTAACATTATGGTCTCAAGAATTATATCCTGTCAAAATTTCTACCTACTTTATGCCAAGGAAACTAATTTACTTTTGTAACTTCAGCACCTAGCACACTGAGTAATATAAACTAAGCATTCAGGAAAAGTTTTGTAATAAGTGCACTGAACTATCTTCAACTAAAATCTTTAAAAATATCTAATATATTAAGAAGTCAGTTCCAGAACTGATTTCCTTAAGGCCAACACTTAGCTCTTATATTTTTCTTTCTTGACACAATAGAAGCTTGAGTAAATAAAATTGAACATTTTCTTATTTACTTACATTATTTTTTATTTTTATGTTTGGTTGTTTTATTAACAAATATTTCCACTATTTTTCCAAATACTCTCATTCAATTGTCCTCAAATTTTTAGATGCTGAAATAACATTTTTCATATACAAACCACATCTTAACCATTTCAGATTTATCATTTTGCCTAAAATATTTTTCAACTGTTTTGTACATTTATGATTAAGATCAGCTTCTATTATTGAACTCCAACTTGACAAGTGGCACATCAGATAGAAGCCAAATCATACACTAGCAATATTCCAAATAAAAGTAGTGCAAATCAAAGTCTGCAATTTGATATTGCCATTGAAATGATATAAATTTGAGAGAAAGCTATTTCATGGCGAGGTTAATAGAAGGGAGAATTTATGAAGGAAAATTAAATAACTTTTGCCCTGCCGAGAATCTGAATGTTCCAACTCCTTAGGTTTGAGTAATAGCTACTTACTAGTTACATGATCTTCAACAAGCAATTTAACTTGACCACCTTGAAACCCAGTTTTGTCATTACTAAAGGGAATAACTTTGAGTGGAGAGATTAGCACTTAGAAAACTCCAAGAGAACCTAGCTATTATTACTATCATAGTTATTGTTATCTTTATTTTCTTTCTTACACTCAAGAAGCAAGAAAACAGGGTTATTTTACTTCAGGAAATCTTGGAGTATTTTAGACACATGTAGGTAAACTTTATCTCAAAAAACGATTCATGCTCATGCATTACAAAGGTGAACTGCTTCTCGCTTATTTAAATAAATACAGGTAGGTATTCCAGTTCAATGAAGGTACTAAGCACAATGGTAAAAAAATAAACATCTATCTGAAGAAGCTATAAACGTTTTCAATTCACTGAATTTCTATGTCAGTTAAATGACTGTACAGTGTAGCTTTTACAAGACATGCTGCCTAAAAGATAATTAAAAGTCTTTAAATATGGATGAAGTAGTTCCTCCTTCCCTAAATAGTTTACACTACATTAACTTGCATATCCGTGAGCAGGGAGGGGAAAACATTGAGCTCCTGAGCTCCTCAAAGTCTAGAAATCCTGTAGCTGCTAAAGTCTCTCCCTTTTCCTTCCCTTTTGTCTCTGTCTGCCTCTCTCAATGTCTGTATTTCTCTCTTCTTGTCTTTCTCAGTAATATGTTCTCTATGAGACATTATGCTCATGGTAGATAGATGACGTCCCTGTGTTCTCAGGCTATCAAGCTGGTTCATAATCCCTAGGACTTGTTCACCTCCTTACAGAGCATCACTCGGTTCTTCTCAGCCAAGCTCTTCCCTAGCCATGAAAACAGCAAAAAGCTGTGTCAAGGCTGCAGAGACATTTATGTGACCTTCCCTTCTAAGAAAAGTCCTTCTTAATGGAGGTGCTTTTACAGACAGTGGAAACATTGTGGAAAACAAAAATCTACTCACCAAAAGGTATTAGAAAAGAAGTTCTGAGGAGGGCAGTGATCATAACAGCTTTTTAAGCTTTTTTCCTAGAAGTCATTGGTCTATAAATGACATCAGAAATATAACAATAATAATAATGATGATGATAATAATGAATTCATAAAGCATTCTTATCTTGTATTCTTTTGTATTTGGAAAGATGACTGCTTCCCATATTCTAAACAAACCAAATGGACTCAATGATCATTCTTAGAACACAGGGTTCATTAATGAATTTCAAAGTCAATAAAATATTTCATTTCTTTTAATCAAATGAGTATTTTGGACTCTCATAAGAACTGTGGGCATTCTTACCCAGAAAAAGAATGCACACATTTTATCCACCAATTCAGCATGAAATGTCAATGGTCCTCGGGACTTTCAAAGTCCAAACAATTCCAAAGCCTACCTGGTACATGTGCTTGTGTACAGTATATAAATAAACTTATATTCAATTGTAATGAAAGTGGGCAAAATTAGGAATAATGTTGAATTTTGCCTGGCAGTCTGTATATCATAGACAATTACTAACAAGAGTAGAAGGGGTAGTTACTCTGTGATACCAAAGTACAAAATAATCAGCCCTTGATCACTTGCTCTGTTAATGCTAAAATTAGATAATTAATAGTGACTCCTGAGAGACATAGCGGGCAAGCAGCTTGTGAGCTCTCAAGAACAGTTTCACAGGTCATCTTAGTAGCTACACAGAGTCTTGAAAACTTTAGGCAAAAAAAGTTCTCTATCTTTTCTTTTACCTGTCGTCTTCCTTTTCTGATTCTCCTTGTTTATTTCTCTGAAAAGACATTTAAAATTTGAAATTCTAAACAAGATTATTGATGTGAAATGAAAAAGAGAACAAAGACAATATTAAAATAATGTAGCTATACAAGTATAAATTTGGGGAAGATCAGATAGCAAGGGCTAGGACATAAGCAAATGAAGCACTGCAACTCAACAAAACATTGAATTTAAGTGAAGGCACAATAAAGTAAGAGTCTTGTGATACAAAGAAAGACAGAAAATGTTAAAGCTCATCAATACTCTGATTGATTCCTTTGCTGTGAAGAAGATTTCAATTTGATATAGAGTTAATAGACAACTTCAGGAAAGGGGAAATGCGTCAATAACAGTTCTCAGAGGAGCAAGGTATAGAATATATAAAGAATCCAAAAAAAAGAAAAGAAAAAGAAAAAGATCACCTAAAACACCCAAGCAAGCAATAAGGAAGTGAAATGAACAGACATTTCTTAAAAGAAGTACAGATGCCCAAGAAACAAGAAATATTCAACCGCTCCAGCCATTGCAGAAATACAAATTAAAACAACACTAAGGTTTCATCTTACGTCAGAGAGAATGACAAACATCAAGAAGTCAAAAAATTAACTGGGAGTGGTGCCTGTAATCCCAGTACTCAGGAGGCTGAGGCTGGAGGATTGCCATGAGGTGGAGCCTAACCCGAGCCACATGATGTGTTCAAAGCCAGTCTGAACTACATAGCATGACTGTGCCAGAAAAAAAGTCAAGTAATAACCAAGTCTCACAGCTGGTGTGGCTTTAGTGAAAAAGGAACCCTCCTACATGGTTGGTGGAAATGTAAAATAGTACCACCATTATGGAAATTTGTCAGTGAACTAAAATTAGAAATTCCGTATGATCTAGCTATTCCCTTTTTAGGTATCTTGTCCAAAGAGCTAAAGATGTCATATATATATATATATATATATACACACACACACATAAAGTGATACATGCGTGCCAATGTTTATAACAGCATAATTCATAATAGCAGCTGGTATGTCCATCAAGAGGTGAATGGATATAGAAATTGTGGTAGTGATACATAATGGAATACTACTCAGCTACAAAGAAGAATAAATTTGAGACATTTGCAGAAAAACAGATGAACCTGGAAAATATAATGTTGAATGAAATAAATCAGTCACACAATCTTAAATATCATATGGTATCTCTCATTTGAGTAAGGAAAAATACAAACAGCAAAGAAAGAGCAGGATAGAAGGAAACAAGGCGATAGATCTCTTGCAGATGGGAAGGGGTCCAGAAGACTGAAGGGAGACAGGGAAGGAGAAATGAGAAGAGTTAAGATTTGCCAGGTACAAGACCCTAATAACCACAATTAATATAAAAGTTGTGTCATAAACTTGAGCGAAGAAGAAGAATAACAGCAATAATAATGAAAATGAGGAAAGGGAATCTAGAGACAAAGAGAGGTGGGCAGGAAGAGGATTGAAAGAAACCAACAAGCTATGTTGTGTGCGTCTACCGACTCCCCGTGATGAATGTAGATTTCAGGTATAGCAAATATGTACTAATAAAAATAAATATAACGCTTACGGACATTATGCAATAGGAAGTCAACTGGAAGACAAGATTTTTTTTGGAAAATTGAATGTTGTTTTGGCAAAATGTATATAAGATGGAATTTACCGCCCAGGATTTAGCTCAGTGGTTTCACTGCCTGCTGCACAAGCGCAAGAACCAGAGTTCGATCCCCGGTACCAAAAAAAAAAAAAAAAGACGAAATTTACCATCTAAACTATTTTTAAATGTACAGTTCAGTGGCATCAGAGTTAATATTTTAGGTTTGAGAACAAGATTCCTTGTTTGCCTGGGGTCTATACTGACACAAACAAAATGGATGTTTTATGTTAGAACAGAAATACGAACCAGAAGTCACTGCTATCTGTATTTTCTGACAACAAAAAATAAAATAACAAAGCCGAATATTTAGATCAAAAATGATTCCCATTTGTTGTAGGGAAAGCAGAGTTCCTAAGGTACTGTCTGCAATGTTTTCAAGCCCTTCCTGAGATTCTGCTTTTAATTCCCACAACTTCTAGCGACTGATAGGATAGCAAGTGGAAACTTTCCATTTTCTCTCTAGCAGAGAAGACAAACAGAATCAGTACTCAAAACAAACAGCTCTGAAGAGTCTTTCCATGGAGATCACTGGGAGGGAGAAAGAGAAACGGTGTGAGGAATAGTGACCCATTTGAAAGAAATATTTAAGGAGATGCAAGTGTGAGAATCAAATAAATCCTCTATTTTGTGTAAGGGTGGAAACAGATGAAACCTTCAGAGCAGCTATGAAATACAGATACCATAAACGAATTGAATGTGTTGATATTTCCTTTTCTCTTTGTGTTTTCTGTATTTTTACAATAATCATGTACTGCCAATTTAAGATATTGTTTTAAATGACTAGTTACTCAGGTGTCTTTTGTAAGGTAAGACATTTTCCTAAGCATACCTTTAGAATTTGTTATATTACAACATTGTTGGATCTAGTTATATGGAACTTAACTGTCTCTCATGCTTATCCTCATAGTAATAACCTTTGTATACATTTCCCAAAGTAAAATGTGGAGTCTAGTTTATATAATTCCATCTATTGAGAGATAAAATTCAAGTTTATAATGCAATATTTCTTGCTTCTTTTTAAAAGCTTATTTAAATCACCAGAAGACAATGTTAGGCAATGAATAAATACATTATAAAAAATGTTTTTGCTATGAAGTATATAAACATAATATAAACATCAGTTTAAAAGACAGACTGCTGAGATGGCTGAGTATATCTTTTGTTTTTCCTATAGGCAAAGGTAGAATGCATTTATCATAGCTATAAATGCCAATATTATAACTCAAAATCCATTAGTCTAGTCGATTCATAGAAGCTGTATTGTCTTAATACTGCTGAATGTCCTTATATTGAAAGATTTTGCTACATGTAAGTATCATTCAGTACAGATTAAAACAGCTAAATTTTCAATAGCTCTTTCATGTTAAACACTTACTGACTAACATAAACTGTTTGAAAACACTACAGGTTAGCATCAATTAGTATCACCAACTTCATTGTCCCTGGTTTTGCCTTAGTAATGTGAGTAAAGAATACTAAAGTTAATTTTAAATCCTAAACCCATTTCTAATATAAGTTCTAACACACTGTGGCTGCTGTTTCTCTTTCCTTGTCTCACTGAGTTTGAAATAACCGACTGGCATGCCTGTCTCAGCTCCACCAGCTGTATAAATCCACACACAGCACCCTCACCCTCAATGTTTTCTGGTTTCTGATGTCAGGAACTGAGAAGGGACTGAGAGCTCCGCCTCCTTGTAAGCCAACAACTTAACCTGTCACAGCTCAATAGTGCGTGATGGTACAAGAACAAGACTCAAGATTCAGAAAGGAGTACTTTATTACTCACGACACAGTAAGCAGAATGAACTTCATATTGGCATCAGTTTCTCATGTCCTCCTTGCCCCTTGGGAGTGATGAGGAAGGTAACTGAAATTGCTACACAGTGGGTTTGTGTCACAGTCGAGAAACACCAAGTTTAGGAGACCCTCAATATTATAAGGAGACTGTTAACAAAGTGCTCAAATCTTGCCCCTTAAGTAAAATATTTCTTTATTATTTATGGAAGAAAAAAGAAATCTTCCCTTCTCTAGAGGAACGTACTGAACTGCCTCTACCTTCCAAAGCTTTTGTTATACAAATATTCTTGAAAAGATAGTGCAGGACAAGGCTGTCACATGTCCTGCAGAAACCCTGTAAAGAATCTCTTGCTCCAACACCTTTGTTTTTTTACCATTAATTAGAATAAAAAATATTTTCTTTTGGACATTATCGTAATACCAAATACAGTGAAGAATAAGGAAGAAAGAGTCAAAGTCATTCTCTTAAAATAGGAACAAATTTGTTTTATAGTTTTCAAACATAAAACTGCATACTATTGGTATTTCTTTATCACTTCTGATCCAGAGGATTAACATTCTAAAGAGCTACTGGATTTAACGTGAGGCCCCCATGGCTGTGGTGGCATGCACATCGAATCCCAGCACTGAGGGAGGCTGACGCAAGAGAATAGAAAAGTTTGAGCCTACCCTGAGCAATTTAGGGAGACCTTGTCTCAAAATTAAAAAATGAAAAAAGGCTGAGGATGTAGCTCAGGGCAAAGGCCCTCATTTCAATCCCCAGTAACCGCCTCCCTCCGACACACACAAGAGGCCTTATAGTAAACTAAATGTTCATGGCCAGTCTTTTCTCTTTTGTACCATTACGTATTCAATGTATAAAAATTCAGAAATAATATGGCCGGGATTTAGCTCAGTGGTGCCTGACTCGCAAGGGTCAAGGACCCCAGTTCCATCCCCGGTACCAAAAAACAAAATTCAGAAACAAAGCATATGCATATATCTGTCTCCAAAATTGAAATAGTACTTAAATAATACTTTAATATACTTCAATAATACTTTAAATATAAAATGATAATTATATTTGTGGTTATTAAATCTGATGTTTTGTATTCTCTGTGGATGAATTCTGACAGTATCCATTGAATAGCCATTGACTTCTTCAAACACTTCTTGAAATGTTAAAGACACTAAAAAGATTCCATCATAAAAAGTATTTTTTAGATGAAATATATGCAAGGAAAGCAATAAATATTTAATACATAAATAAATTTTTCTTTAATGTGTGCAAAGTACTAAAGAATTTTCAATATATGTTTATTTTAAACTTTAAATTCTCAGTACTTACACAGAATTCTTTTAAAATGTTTCTGACATTTTGAGTTGTTTATTGTTGAGATTATATTAGTTGACTTATCTCATGGTCGTCAAAATAGATTTCTTTAAATGTCCCAAAATATCCCATTACATTACTTCTAAGTTGTCTCGAGATGTTCTTTGCTAATTTGATACTCATATCACTAGAGACAGAGAACTGTCAGACATGATAGCTTCCACAGATTTCAGCAAGATATTGAGGCTAGAGATTAGAGCATGACCAGCTAGCTGAACAAGTGGGCATGATCTGTCAGTCACAGAAATCAGTTCCCAAGCCCTGCACCTGGGGCCAATCAGAAAATGTTATCTTCAATTTTGCTGGCATAAAATCAAGCAAGTTTTTGATAGGACAATCTAGATCTGATGTCTGCCTGAGGAGTGGTGGATAAAAAAGATGGCGGCATTAACCTCCTGGCCACAGTGTTCTCTCTTTCACAGTGGTCCACGCTCTGCAGAGATTACTTCTTTGCCTACCTTTAATTAAAGTAAAATCTCTCTACCTTTTGTGTATCTCTTGTCTCATTCTTTGTTCAGGACAAGAACCTGGAAAGAATCACTAGAAGGAGCCCACAGAGTCCCAGAAACAATGTTATATTACTTATATCTAGCATTTTCAGCCATGGAGATATATCGCTATACTAATTCTTACTTTGAGAATAAATATTTTCAAAAACATAACGGTGCAAGCTGGAAACTCTGAAGAATTCTTTGCGAAGGACTCCTTGCTTTTCTTTACTTTGTTTACTTTTTAAGTGTAACCTGGGAAAAAACAAGCCAGTCTCTAGTTATAATATTCTTGCTTCAACTCTGTTTGCTCTGTTCTCATCCTGTACTCAACCTTACCTCTCTTAGGAGGCTGGATACAGTCCTCGAACTGGGGTGTAGATTTAGAGAGCTGGGAACTGAATGAGCTTTGCTTTTCCAAGGTCCTAGTGTTACCAGGGAAGCCAGGTGCTGATGCCCTGGGATTGTAAGGAACCAGATCTTCATTTATTTGTGTCTTTGATAAGAATTGAGATGGCCACGCAAAAATATAAGCAGAGTGTATTGCAAAGCAAAGATATAGGCAGACTACACCTTCAACCAAGAGGCAGGCAGTGCCATGTAGGCATCTGCTCTGAGTGGAAATTTGGATATCATTTTATGCATAGGAGACTCACTCCTAGGGATCAGAGAACTATGATGATGTTGCATTATCTGCATTATGGATATAGATACACACATGAACATTTTCTTAAAAATTAATTTGGAATGTCAATATTTCACTGTTGGAAATGTCTTCCTTTTCAGATGCTCAGTGTTTCCCTCTGGAGCTTTACTCATGTAAAAAATTTAGGAAAGAAATTTATGAAAGAAAAAATTCTAATTTATTTATTTATTTATTTTTTCTTTTTGCAGTTCTGGGGATAGAACACAGGACCTTGCGCTTGCAAGGCAGGCATGGTACCACTGAGCTAAATCCCCGGCCCCGAAAAAATTCTAATGTAAATCAGGTTTCCACTCAAGTGGGACAGTCTTTAATGAATGTTTTTCTTTGTGATATTTTTTGGTCTATAGTCTGTGGCAACCAGAAATGCTGTATATCTTCTTCTGAAAATAGACCTAATGAATGATTACAAATGTATTATATCCTGAGCTCTTTGTTTGTATGTATTTTTTATTTATTCTTGTAATTGAGCCTAGGGCTTTTATACTGATCTTGTTATAACCCCAGCCCCCTTCCTTCCTTCCCTCCTTTCTTTCTTCCCTCCCTTCTTTCTTTCTCTTTCTTTCTCTCTCTCTCTCTTTCTTTCTTTTTTTCTTTCCTTCTTTCTTTGTTTCCTTCTTTCTTTCCTGATAGTGTAAAAATAGTTCAGTTAGGTTATGAATAAGGCAGTTATCTAGGGAAAGGGACTGAGTGAGGTACACTTGGATGATCAGCCATATTACTAAAAATTAAAATAAGAATAGACAGTGAACTAGAACTTTGGACTAAGATTAAACTTTGTCCCAAAGCATGGAATGCAGACTTCTCCCTACTAACGGGAATTATAGACACTCCTTACTAAGCTTCTGAGTTTCTAGGAACTTAAAATACAAAATAACAACTTTTTCTTTGAAATTCCAGTTTCCTTTAAACCTACCTGCAGAGGAACTATGTCAGACACCTTGAATTCCAATTGCTCACTTAAAAATCACAGACCCACCTGGATAGGTAGCCACTAAATAATTGAGGAATCCCTGTGTTCCACTCACCCATAAAAGTTCTAGACTGAGGGTTCATGTGGAATTTCCGCCTTTGGAATTCTCTGCCTGGAGAAACCAGAAGCACTTTTCCTCCCTTCTCCTTATTTCCAGTAAAAACCTCTCCTAACTTCCTCCTTTTGCTTTGGGACCTCTTTACCCCTCCTTCATGGAACCACATGCTTGGCTCCTATGGTAACAATAGGGTTTGGGTAGCTCATCAAATTGCCAAGGCTGACCTCAGACTTGAAATCTTCTTTTCTCAGATTGTTCAGAGTGCTTCTTTTACACCCTTGCATTGCCATGCTTGCCTCTTCATATTTAATTACAACTAGCAAAGCATGTCATTTTGGATCTACTTTGTCCATCAGGACCTCTAATGTATAACTTCCTGCTTAACAAGAATTGGCCGTTGGGAAATGCATCAGTGTCCTGAGCCAGTCTTTTGAGTCTTTCTAGAGCCACCACTGGCCTCTACTCTGGTCCACTACCAAAGTCATTTGGGTTGCTATTGCACCTCTGACTCATTCTCAGCTGAGGTTCTGACCAGGCACTGAAGTAAGAAGGGAGTTCTGCCATTTACCTGGAGAAACTGTGATTCTAGAGATGGCTATCTTGAACTTTAGAAGTCCAGCTTCCATGCTGAGCTCAAGACTGAAAGCCCCTAAGCTAGGAAAGACTAACCGTATGCTGTGCGATATGGACAACATGAATGCTGAGCATGTTTGGTCTCTGAAGGGGTCAGCAGGTGATCTACGTCCCCCAAGTTGTTCAAAGGATCTTTGTGCAGGAGGTAAGTAAAGGTTAACAATGTTTCGAAGGTCAACTCCCATGGGGCAGGCACTGCACCCATGTTCAAAGGGTCAGCTGAAGACCAACAGTAGCCTCTTGAATACAGTTTAAGCACTTCAGACCAATGGTACTCCATTTTCGAGAGTTTTTTCTCTTGACAAATAGCTACCCTAAAACATTCACAAAATGAGTTTCCCATGAAAGGGTGAAGGAATAAATGACAACACACGTAACTGCTCTGGACAATTTGGACTTTCAAGGACATTGAAAGTATCTCAATACAATAAAGATGCTCTTGATAAGAGACATCTTGTTTAAGAAACTTGAACCTTTGAGAAATGAAAATTCACTGCTGTTATCACAACTTTAGAGAACAGGAAAAATTACAGAAATCTTTTTATCTGCACCTTATGAATTGTGTTGGTAATGAAAACTCTAGGCTGTGTATAAAGGAGACAAAATATAATTTCTTTTTATCAACCCTCATAAATTCTTAGCCAAGAGAGATTCCTTTTAACAAAAGGCAGATTAACACAGAAAAACAAGCAATTTTAATAACACATGCAAGACTGTCACCAGAGAAAGAAGCAATTCTCTTTGGAAAGTAACTCTACTCAAATCAGTGGCTTATAACTTGAAGAGTATTTTAGCAGAGAGTAATAAATTTTAGAGTGACAAAACAAGGTTTCAGAGGGAAGATGGTGAAGCTTGCTCCAGGATTCCTCTGGGCCTCCTGGCATTGACGCCAATCTGAAAAGCAATTGTCTTCACTAACGGAGGATTTACATCTCTGGCTTTAGGCAGGAGAAGGGAGGAGGGTAGACAGATCTTTTGTCTGAACCTTTTTCCTGCCATCAAACAAAGGAAGAGAAAGAAAGTTGCCCTGCATTTTAACAGGTTTTCTGTAAAGAATTCTTAATTAATTTATTCCTCCTGTTACAGGGTTTCGGTGTCCTGGGGACTCCTTCTAGAGATTCTTTCTAGGTTCTTCTTTTCCTAAACAAAGAATTGGACAAAACAAGAGCAAAAGGTAAAGAAACATGGTGTGAAGAACAAACATGGGCCAATTAAAGGTAGGAAAAGAAGTGCTCTCAACAGATTGAGAGCAGGCCACTGTGAAAGAGAGAGCACAGTGGTCAAGAGCTTAATGGTGGCTGACTTTTGTATCTCCCACTCTTCAGGTGAATATTAGACCCAGGCCATCCTATTAATATCCTGCTTGAGTATTTGCTAAAATTGAAGATAGCACTCTCTGATTTGTTCCAAGTTCAAGGCTTTGGGAAATGTTCTGCACATGTGTCCTGGAACTCCCTCAGCCAGTTTGCCATGACCTAATTTCCTGCCTCACCATGCTGGAGATTGGACCTAAGGCTTGTATATGCTAGGTAAGTGTTCTACCACTAAGCTACATCTGCTGCCTAGTGATCTTTAATATTTTAGGGAGAAATATTTTTATTTCATTCACTTATTTTTATATGATTGCATAGAGAAGATGAAAGGAAGAAGGAAGAAGATAGCAAAAAAGGAAAAAGCATAAAAAGAGTATGAGGAGAAAGAGAAGGAAGTGGAAGTAAAAAAGAAAAGAATAAAAAATATCATTAAAGACTAAACTTTTCTGTGTGTGGTGGGACCAGCCTTTAGGAGGCAAAAACAGGAGGATCATTTGGAGTTCAAGGCCACCCTGGGTTACATAGTGAGTTAAAGGCTAGCCTGAATTACACAATAAGACCCTATTCAAAACATCAAAACTAGAATAAACAAATTATTAGAAATAAATATAGAATGGACATTGGATATTACACACAGTAAATAAACATTATCAGTGTTTTCAAACAGCATTCTTAGTACAATTTTAAAAATTTCAGGACTCTACAGATAAGAAATTTACCTAAAGAACTATAATTGCTATTTAAATATTTCTCCATGATTTCATATATGCAAATATCATTTATATGTATATAATTGATATATAGAAATTATATTTAAATTATACACATACTATACAATAAATCTTATTCCAAAATTAAAATGTACAATTTGTCTTGAGTGGTTCTACTTCAGTAGGTAATGGCTCCATTTCCTTCTAAAATGAGACATTCTTTGGAGTTCAGGAATGAGGGGAAAGGTTAGATCACTTAAGAGCAGCACAATGTCTCTAGGGCTGAAGGTCAGATGGTCAAACTTTCTTTTTCCTTAAATTCTTTTATTGGTACATTTTAGGTGTACAATACATTTACATGTACCATTGGGTGCTTGTACCTGTACATGATGCATCTTGGTTCTTATTTTTTCCCCATTCCCTGTCCTCCCTTCACTCCCTCCACCTTTCCCTATTTAGAAAGCCTTTGTTTCCATTTTTTCCTTTTCTCATAATTTTTCCTTTCCCTTCTCAATAACAAATGCTGGCGGGGGTCTGGGGAGAAAGGAACCCTGCTCCACTGCTGGTGGGAGTGTAGACTGGTGCAACCACTGTGGAAATCAGTATGGAGATACCTCAAAGAACTAGGACTGCAAGTCCCATTTGACCCTGCTATTCCACTGCTGGGATCTTCCCCGAAGAATTAAAAGAATCATACCACAGTGATATATGTGCACCCAAGTTCATAGCAGCACAGTTTGTGATAGCTAAAACTTGGAAACAGCCCAAATGCCCATCAACTGGAGACTGGATAAAGAAGATGTCGTTTTTTATAAAATGGAGTACTACTCAGCCATAAAAAAATGAGAACTGGAGACATTTATAGCTAAATGGATGCACATTGAGGCCATACTCTTAAGTGAAATAAATAGGACACACGTGTAAATACCGAATAGTTTCTCCAGGGTGAGAAACTGAAAGTGTAAATAAGGATGAAAATGAATAATTGATAATGTGAAATAGGAAGAAAACATCCAAAGGAAGTGGGAGGGGAAGGGGAAAGGAAAGAAGGGAACAGATGGTCAGATTTGATATTTAGTTGAGGAAGTGGGAGGTTGCTAGCTGTGGCGGTGTCTTGGGGAGTGACACCATACAGACATGTGCTCATGTTCAGTGTACCTTGGTAAAGCTGCTGTCCTCATCAGCCCCCTTGTTCCCTGTATGAGGATTAGCCCTCCCTTTCCATCATTCATTTCTTAGTGTTCCTGATACATGGACAATAAATGCTTTTCCCAGTAGGCTCTGTGAAGAACAGGAGCATGGAATTATCTATGTCTACTTCTCCATTCAATGCCTGGAGCACTCAGCCAACACACAGAAAGGCAAGACAAGTAGATTGGCAATGTCTGCTACCGATTTAAGTGCTGGGACCCAAATGTGTCTAAATGTATTTCTCTGTGATTCCTTTTAGGAGAATCAACATATTCCTCTGTTTTGCTTTCTAAAATGCCAGAATAAAAATTAAAGACATTATAATGTACTGTGAAATATGCTACAGAAATTTAACTAAAATCCTGACTCTGTCTACATTCTGCAATGAGACATTACAGTTTCCATAGAGTTCTTATCTATTTTTCTACCTCTCCATGCAGAAGAACCTTGAGATTTGTGTTTACTAATATTATGTGGGAAGAGGAAGGTCGTATTGGTCCCAGGACGTGGCCTCAAGAGCCTTTAACTGGTGCAGCTCTCACGGGGCCCTTTTCCTCAACAAGACTGCTAGAGGTTGGGAAATGACCTTCTCAGCTGACACTGTCCAAGTCCAGCCCTTTCCAGTTGTCTTCCCGGATCGCCATGGACACATGTGCAGCCCACCTCAATGAGATGCCTTCGACTCAGGTGTTCAGGGATAGTTTCCTTCAAGGTGATAACTAACTCCTACTGTATATCATATTGACTTCAAGTGTCACGTTTTTCCATGACCCCTTTTACAAATGACCTTGTTGAGTTATTCACAATCTACTCTCTACTTTGGTAGCACTTGATAACTTCATTTCATTATCAACCACTTTCTAAGCATCTACTATAGGCTGGAGCATTGTTGTAGGGCAGGAGACTCATGAGGCATACAATGGAGTTCTTTAATGCAGACTTTATTTAGAGGCAGAGGAGAAATAATAAAGAAAAAACACACCAATAATTTCTGTTTGTGATGCCGGCTGTGAAGAAATTAAAGCAAGTTGATAGATTGATAGAGATACTGTGTGAATTCATAAAAATGGCCAGGGGAAGACTCTCTTAGAATGTGACATTTAAGCTGACATCACAAAGGAAAGACTGAGGCAACTGTGTAAGGATCTGAGGGTAATATTTCAGGTTTGGGGAATGGCATAGGTGCAGTCCAATGTCAGGATGTACAACACAGGTGATCAAAGAGAAAAGAGATAGGAATCAGAAAGGCAAAATCAGATGCTGCCCAAAGTACATCCAGAAACACTGAAAGGCTTCAGCAAAGGCACGACATGGTTCAGATCCTGAAAAGTCCTCACCTACTGCTGTGCAAGAGGGAAGATGGAGTACAATGAAATGAATTAGTAGATTATTAGTACAGACAAGAAATTTTAGCAGCTTAAACTAGAGTGAAACATTTACAGTAGAGGAAATGGATGGATTCAGAATTGATTTCAGGAGCAGAAATAGCCATCCTAGTGGAGTCTTGGGAGATGATGAGTGAGGAAATATAAATGTGGTGACAAAGGTTAAAATTCTCAGTACCAACACTTCTTTAGTAACATCCTTCTGCCCCGTACATACTGGACTGCATGAAGCACTGCACCAATGGACTAAAAGTGGCATGAAATAAAAATAAATCCAAAAGCTATTGTTTCCTCCCCTGAGCAAATGTTACACATTTTGCAAAAAAAGGTTGAAATATATAGATGTCTTTATCTAAATCTAAACAGCTTTTTTGAGGCTAACAGATCTTGACAATTTGCAACTTTTTTGTAGTAGTTTAGACATAATACAGGCGTTCCTAAAAGATTGACAAAAACAGGATGCCCTGGAAAATGTATTTCTAAGATATTTACATTTGCCAACTCAGACCCTTTCCCATATCTTTCTTCCCTTATAAAAGTCCCAATCTCTCACTCTGACTGAACCATTCTTCTTTGGAAATTCATCCCATGTCTCTCCTGACTCAGCAATCTAAAACTCTTTCCTTTCCTATATCCCTTGTTTATTGGTAAATTCTTTTATGGCCTGCATCACCAGCCATTGAGATGACTCATTGATTATGAGTTTTGAAAAGGTGTGCAGTGATGCATTTATTTGATGGAGACACTGGTCAGAAGAGTTTCGCTGGAGTGGTAACCCAGAGGGTTTTTCCAAATATTTATTTCCAGATAGCAAACATATCTGAAAATAAATAGTAAATATTTATGAAGGTTTATCTTCTACCAGTAATTGGCCACCAGCTGGAAGTGTTCATGCAATATTTATTTTGTTTATATGTATCCATATATTTATGGACATACATGCTTATGCACACACATGCTTATGTATGCGGATATGCATGCATGTGCATGCACACATGTAGATACAGAGTCATATTTCGGTTTAAAGATGGAAACTACTAACACCGAAGTGTGTGTGTGTGTATATATATATATATATAAAATTGTTTATGGGAAGAGTATATTACTAAGCAACTTAAAAAGTATTGCATAGATCTAGGTAAAATTGGGAGCAGATGCTTAAGGATAGTTTTGGTTTTTTGTTTTGTTTTGTTGCCACTGGTGAGCAATTCAATGTAAATGGGTGACCTGATGTGGTGTGAAGACATTGCCGTAGCACTGGATTCCTGAGTATGGAATTTCTACACGCTTGTGTAGCAATGCTATTCACACTGCTGTATTTTGCTTAAAGCAATGTTTCCTGCTTGATGTTGATGAACATGCTAAATGATCTGAGGCACTATTTCTGTCAGAGAGGTAAGGAGAGATGTTGTATGAGCCTCTGGTTCCGTGTGAAGCATTCTGTACACTGGTCCCTGGTGCTGCACACTAGCTCTACTAAATAGGTTGTGTTACTTCCACTTCATTTATGTATTTATTTTGTGGGTTTTTTTTGAGATATAATCTCACTATGTAGTCCAGGGTGGCCTGGAACTAATTTTGCAGCCTAGGCTGGGCTCAAATTCACTGTGATCTTCCTGGCTCAGTCTCTTAAGTGCTGGGATTATAGGCATGCTCCACCATCCCTGGCCATTATGTCCATTTTAAAGTGAAAAAATAGACTAAAAATTGTTAAGTATTTTATTCACTTCTGTATCAATTGAGTCCATACTCAGGGTTTGAGAGAGAGAGAGAGAGAGAGAGAGAGAGAGAGAGAGAGAGAGAGGTGTACCATTAAGGAGCCATTGTATAAAATGAAGTCCCCCTCATAGGTTTCATAGAGACTTGTTTTTACCGGTGCCCAATTCCCTAAGCTTTTCTGACTACAACTTGTTACCCCCACCCCACGCTCAAAAGAAAATTAAATAAATCTGTTAGATTTTTTATTTTAGTTAATTTTAGATCAATAGGTTTTAAATTCCCATCTACCTTTTCGCCTGTAATCAGAGTCAGCTGAGCAAAACTGATACAAATACAGACAGGAAAAGTCTTCAATTCATCTGACTCCGAAAATTAATAGCATCTTAGCTGAGTAAAACTATGTGTCTAAGGGTTCTTACATTCAAAGGTGCCAAAAGAATATACAACTCAGTAACATTTCACAAAAGGATATTTTAAGATCATTGTTCCATTTCAGAAATAATTTATAAGCAATATTTAGTTGTACTTGATTGCAATGAAAAAAAATCAGCTTAAAACTATACTGAAGATACAGAAACTATGAATTGAAAGTGACTAAGATAATTACATCGGATTCAGATAGTCTATCTCTTAACGAGAAGCATGAAGCAAAGCACAGAAATGATTAGAACTGTATTTTAATAAAAAATGAAACTCCTAAAGTAGATATCCAGTCTTATAGGTGTAGAAATAATGAGCAAAGCGTGCTCCATAAATGATAATATTGTCTATGTCTGTAGAAATTAACAAGATATATGAAAATTTTACATACATTGTTTTTTGTACATGATAATTCAATGAGGTTAGCAGAAATGATATATCATCAATATACACATGGCAATGAGATGATTCAATATCGGGAACTTATGAAAGTTATACAGCCTATGTCAGAATTTCCTAAGTAATGGTCATTACATCACGTTTTATGGAGATTTTGCTTCTTACTGCAAACTCTCCCCAAAGGGACTTCAGATTTTATCCAAAAAGTGCTACAAACTAATATTTCTTACATTCCTAAACTGTGAAGTGTAGACTGGGTGAAGATTGTATCTCAGTTTTATAAATTGAGAGGGATTTAAAGACCTGGGTTAACACTTACAGGTTATTACATTTTCTTGTGAATATAATGTTTCATGTATTGTTTTGATGATCCACATCAACATTTTACTATGTTTACATTTTCAAAATAATGGTAATTTAAATTAAGAATAAAACATTTAAAATGATTATTTTACAAATATTGAAGAGCAAAAATTCTTAAAATACTTCTTCAATTCATCTCAGTTTATCTGTCACCTACTTTTTCTTATACTTCATTTATATTCATTTGTAGCATCAGATGTTAAACTGCCTTTGATGTTCATCATCTTAATTTCCATAACTGGTTGCACAACTTGATGAGAAATATGAAGTGGATTTTGCTTCTTCAAGAAAAGACATCAAACTAACATAATCTGTTAGCTCTGACAGCTCAAATTAATCAACTGTTTCTTTTCTCCTTTTACTGGCAGGAGGACGGGAGGGGGAGAGAGAAATTGAGAGGGAGAGAGACTCTGCATTAGCGTCAATCAGTGCTCAGAGAGAAGGGAAAATCTGTTCCTCTAGGTCTGAATAATCAAGTGCATATGTTTTTAATTAGCAACATCTTTGCACTCTGTGCCTCATTTAAATGATTTTCTTTTATCTGGTGCGTTAATTTTCTGTGATTATTCATATCCCTACATGCCCAGAGAAAATAATTTAAACAATTAATTAAATTAACTCTGGATAGAATTAAACACAGCAGAGAAAAATCTCTTTCCTGACAGGCAGTGATGGTGGCAAAAGAATGCAGCCCTCAAAGAGATCCGTTTTCCTCCTCTAACACAATCTGAGTGTTTTCTGAAAGTTATTTGTACAGATGACATGCACTTCTTCTGGCAGATACAGGAAGCACGTGCTTGTCTGATTCCTCGGAGGAAAAGATCTTCATTTACCAGGGTCCTGAGCAATCTGTTTTTGTTCACAAGAACGGGAAAACAAAACGTTTCCTTCAAACTTAGCCTGCAGAGACGGAGAGTCTGCAGACATGGGCATCTCCGTGAGGTCAGATGGCTTCACCAGATGAGGTTTTACAGGCTCACACACACTGCTTTGACGTTGCCCCTCTTGCTCGAAGGAGCTGTAGGAGAAACTTGACAGCTGGCTCCCCGGGGCGGCGAACATTTCTGTGAGCGCAGCTCCACACAGCGTCCGCGGCCCGCACTGATCCCACCCTGACCCTGACCCGGGCTTCTCGCACCCAGCGCCCGGGGGGAGCACGCAGCGGCCACCGCAGCCAACTGAAGACTTGGCCGCCGCCACCGCTGCTTCAGGAAATGAGTCCAAGTCCTGCCAAAACACCGACTTTTTCTGTGAGTAAATAAGCCGCCTGTTGGGTTTTCTTTCTGTAGTGATTCCCAGCTCCACGGCGTCGCTCCTCGGAGGAGGACCCTGGACCTCGGCTGGCTGCGACCGCCTCCTGGAGAGCGCCAGAGCGCGCCGCCCCTCCGCCCCCGCCGGCCGGCCGAGCACCAGCCCCCCGAGGACGCTTCCAGACCAGCCCGGCAGGCTCCGCTGCCCGATGGAGGCGTGGGAGGACAGCACGGCGGCCTCTACCACGTCCACCTTACCGCCACGGCCGGAGGGAAGAGAGAGGAGAATTTGTTTGGAGAGGGGGGCCCGGAGCAGACGCTGGCCGCACCCCACTACCCCCGAGGCCCCCGGGTCGCCAGTCCTCAACCCCATCCCGCCCCCTCAGCCGTCCTCCTCGAATTTCCTCTCGGGTCTGTGGACAATCTCCTGGTGCAGAAACGTGCACCGCACAAGTTCGGTGCTGAAGAGGTTGGCAGGGTCAGGGGATCCCCCCTCCTTCGCACTTCTTCCATTTGTCCTACACTTAGATCCGAGGCTCCTCGTGGACGTGATTTCAAACGATTTTCCAACAGTTTCAGTACCGAATAGTTCAGTGCCCATCTCACCCTACTCGCGTCTGCACCCGCTGCCACGTGTGCGCAGGGAGCCCTCTGCGGCCGCCTTCAGGACCACCTCCCCCGCCCCCCAAGCCGCCTGTATGCTCAGTACCAAGCCGCTGCCCATGGCTGGGACGTGGGCTAACCTGTGGGTCTGTAGGGAACCGGAGGAAGAGCCCGAGTCCGAGTGGGAAGCCCAAGTGCAGCGAGCGGCTGGGGGGAGGGGAGGGGGCGGTGAGAGGAGCAGAAAAGTCCAGCCAGGGTCTGGGAAGGGTCCAGCCCTCCCGCTGACGGCATGCATTTCTTTTCCCTACCCTCTGTGCCTAAGCGCTTCCCGCCCCTGCAGGAGCCTGGGCAGTGGGAGCTGGCGCGCTGGGCCCTGGGAATGCAGCCTGCGATGCCCTCCGCGCAGTGGCCGAGTCCAGCACTCACTGACGCTCTCGCGAACTGGGTCCGCAGGCTCCTCTTAGCTGCTCTGAGATACTGAGCCAGTCCGGCAGCATGTTTTAGGGTAGCAAAGCCCATAAGCCTCCCTTTTTCTTTTCATTCTTTCGTTCTCTTCTTAGGTTCTAACAATAACCTGCCGTTTCTGTTTGTAGGATTTAAGTATTTTCACTGTGTTTAATCTAGGATTTTCAAATAGGGGTCTCAGAATTCAAATGCGGTTTCTCTAATTGATAAGCAGGATTTCAGAGACTTTCAAAATAGCCTTTTTTCATCTTATGTAATTAAAGACCCAGGAGCTTTCCGAAGAAGCTCTGGATGTTCCACGATGCACAATCTCTCTCTCTCTCTCTCTCTCTCTCTCTCTCTCTCTCTCTCTCTCTCTCTCTCTCTCTCTCGTGCGCGTGTGTGCGCGCTCGTGTTCGTGCGTTTTCTTTCATTTCTACCGTTAGGAAACTCGTTCAGGGCCACTGAAAACTCAGGAGAGGCTCAGATCTTATTTCCCATGGATTCCTGCCTTTCCCGAAACGCTGCCACCAAATAAGTATGCGAGCGTTTATTTTGGCGAGACAATTAACCCCTGCCAAAAAATAAACCACAGGAGGAAAAGGAAGGACAGGCTGGAAGACGAGGAAGCTGCCAGGATTCGCTGGTGGAGAAAGTGCGGTTTGGGTTTGGCCGCGGAGCTCCAGTCCCCTGACTTCAGCACCGGAGGGGATGGACAGCGTCTCGGGACTGGGCAGCAGCCTCAGGGACCTAACTGCGCTGCCGCCCCCGCCGCTACTGTCCTTGCTGCCGATGTCGTCGCCACGGGCAGCTGAGTACCAGGCTTCTCGCAACTAAAAGGCGGTGCCTGCTAATAGCCCCTGCCTCCCTGTCCCCTTCTTTGATGGACGAAAACTGACCCCCCCCCATCGTGCTACACCTGGGCACCGGGCTCTGAGTACGCTTGCTCCAGTTAAACTCTGAGCAGCAACTTCAAGAATAATTTTTCTTTAGGGGGCTGGGAGGAATGCAGGCAGAAGAGCGAAGTGGAAGTTCTTAGACGCACTGAGAAATCATGAGCTCTGCAGCAGGGGTTGAGATACTCCAAGGCCCACATTCTTGAAATAGGCTGAATGTTCCTGAGTGGATTGCAACTATTTTGGAAATAGCTTTGTGAGAAGAAGTAGGAAATCTACTCAAAATCCTACCTTACAGAAACTGAAAAGATTTGTTTCTGCTACTTGTCAGGTAAGTGATAATACTATTAGTTCTTTTGTATATAAATCTCATGACTTTTCCCAAGGTTTAACAGGCAGAACATTGACAGTATTATTTTTCCTTTTGTATTGAGGAGAAAACAAGTAATTTTGCTTTATTTTTATATCCTTATCCCTGCAGCATGGTCTTAGGAAATCTCTTGCCTAATAAATATTCAGATATTTTATCTTCTCTGAAGTCTCTAATATGACAATAATAGTAACAAAAACATACAGTTGGCATGTTATTATAGAACTTTTAGTTAGACATTTTTCCCATTTCTTAGCTAATATCTCTTTGAATCTGTATATCTTGTTTGTTTTCCTTTAAGAAACTAAGATAAACTGGTATTTTGCAAGAAGGTGTTTCTTGGTCTTATGCATGCAATTAAAAGTGATTGTGCCTGGGTTGTATCATGGGCAAGACTCAAAAAGTTGAAAAAGAGATGGCTTGAACACCCTTTCCCATATATTTTATATGGTTATAAATCACCAAACCACTTGCAAGCACATAAATATCTGCTCCCTCTCTGCATCTGACCCTCAAAGCATATCTACACCGGCAGAATTTTATCTAAAGAAACACAAATTTTTACACAGCATCCTCGCTCCAGCCTTTTAAATCTCAAGATTGCTTGTTCAAACCAAGCCCACTAGAAGGCAGAACATGAGAAGCTTTACCATGTCTCATCAGGAGACCTGGGTTTTGACCACATTCTTATTAGTTCTACAAAATGTATCTGTCACTGATATACAGAAAGTCAAAGGGGCCAATAGCTTCTTAATAAACTATGGAGATTAAAATACTAATTAAATCTGTTTTCTCTTCATTCTTATTTCTGGAAACTTCTTTTGGAGCTTGAAAATTACAATCTTTCCCAGTGACCTTGATAAGCATTTTAATAAGAAGGGTTCACTGGGTAAAAGCAGTTATACAAATTTACAATCTATGCCTGACATTTGAAGAACCAGATTAATTCCAGTGAGCACATTCGGTTCAGTGGAGAGTATTGACTGATAAGGACAGACTTCTACAGTTCTGTAAATACATGTGATGGTATATACATAATAAAATCTGTGGAGTTTGCTCCTTCCAAAAATTACAAGAGTTCTGGAGGCATTTCTTTTAATTTTATAGGTCATATACAACAGATAATAAAATATTTCTAGCACATTTCCACACTCACCCTCTTTCTGAATTTTAATACACACACACACATGTACAACTGTGAGGTTGTTACAGTGGTACTTGTGAGTGGGTGATGGATCCTTGTTTTGCATTGGCTGAGAATAGCAATTACACTGTGAGGAAAAATCATTCTTAAGTGTCACTTACCACTTACAATGAACCTGCTTGCTTAGCAGAAAAGGAGCAGAGGCATTTATGTCACTGAGCTCCTAGGGAGCTCTTTTGTCCCAGATAGGTCAGAAATGATCATCTGAGGAGAAGAAGGATCTATCATTGATTTGGATTCCTATAATGTGTTCCTGACACAATCCAATTTTTTTCACTCTCAGAAATGAAATTACCATATGGAAAACTTAATCACATTTTAAGAGAGTTACAACATGTGGTTAGGCTATTATTTTGGTTGTCAATTAATTAGCATAGATGGACTTCCCTGGTCAGTGGAGCATAAAATGAAATCTGGGAATTCGTTTCAGAATGCATGCCGGTGGGTGTATAACCGCAGTTCCCTTCTCAGTGGTTGAGGGGCAGACTTACTCTGTGTGTAGCTGAAACCACACAAAGTAAGTTACCTTTGCCTTATCTCTTTGGAGATTTAGTGACTGAAATAAATAACTCTAACTCACCCTTCTAAACTCATGAAAGTGCTTGGAAGCCCCTGTCAGTCTTTGTCTCTGGGGAAATGTGACATTCAGATAGAGTTTTCCCAATCAATTTAATGCCAAATTAAATGTTAAGTGGCAATTGCATAATAAATAATTAAACAGATACCTACATACATACATATATGCATACATACATAGAGTATGTGCGAAAGCCAGTGAGAACCAGCCTTCATTTTGATTTTACTTGTCTCCCAAGAAAAATCAGCACTTCATTTGGGGACATCTGTACCCCATTTATTAAAGCAATCCCTTTGCCCTGATAGTTATTTTGTTTTGTTCCAAAAATAGAATGCAAGAGGTCTTACACATAGCAGACAGTAATTAAAAATTCATCCCCTCCCCCTGAAAAATAGTTTGTTGTGTAGGATAAAGTAGCTTACTTATGTTAAATAGGGTTGAGTAGACTGTTGCTTACATTTGAGACTCAAAAGGAAAAGAGAAATGGAATTACACAATCAAGAAAACAACAAATACAAAAGAGCAGAGGATAATTAAAAATGAATCCAGAAATCTGTTCAGTTGCCTTTTTTCCATAAATAAAAAGTGGAGTGTGAAGTGGGGAAGAGATTTCTAGCCTGAATCTTTAAATTACAAAATATTGAAAGAACACTACTTGGTTAATTTTTGTGCAGGCCATCTAAATACCATTTGAATGTTCTAAAGTATTTATGAGATACATACATCATATTGGGTCTGAATGCCCATGGTTGTACTGGAGTTGGTGAGTTTGATCAATGTTTAAAATTTATCAAAAAACAACAAGAAATTTGAGAAGACCTTTTGTTAATTAACCTTTTTCTTCTACATTTAAAAGCTACAAATTCCAGAAGGCCAATCTGTTTTTATTTTACTCTATTCTATACAGGAAGGCAAAACCTAGTAAGGAAGAAAAATATATTGTAAGGGGAAATTATTTCTAGTCATCTTACTTCCCCAGAAGCCTGAATAATGAGTCATAGAATAGGACTCAAAACTTGTTTGATATTTTCATCCTGTTTAGCTTAACAGAGTGAGTTATATACATGGCATGTATTGAGAGAGACAACCTGCTGCAGTATAAAACATGTTATGCATTATGGTGTAGAAAAATAAGTATTGTTTGACAGCCAAAAGATCAAGATTTTTGAATTACTGATCATAAGATCTCTTACAAGTTATTCAACTCACTGAAGTTTAGTTTTCTTTCCTGAAATGAGGAATCTTTACCAGTCAGTGAAGGAGAAACCTTTACATGTAGATGACACCTAAATGTTTGTGAAAGGAAGGAATGATTTTCACTTTGTGAACTATTGGGAATTCTAAATATGATGTTTTTCAAAGTGTTTTGAAAAGTTAAGTGTTATGTCTGTGACTGTAAGAAATTTCATTCACTAAAGGAAAAATTCTTTATGGAAGGCACATATCTTATACTTAAGAACTATGAGGCTATGGAATATAATATGTTCCAGATAATTCCACAGGCACTGCTTTTATGTAGGTTAATGATATCAATATTTTAATGCAACAGGACCTGCTTCAAAAATACTTATTACTCAAAGTTGATAGTATCCTCTGTATCTACTGGTTAGACCTAGGTCAATGTAACCAGAGTAGATTTTAATACCTTTCATCTTGACCTTTGCAGAATCTGTCACTATCTTTGTGGCATAGTTTTCTTGTCTATAAGGGAGGATTAAGATTTACTATAAATAATATTGACAAGGAGACTCAAAGGATTAAGTAGACTTTGAAACTCATATCTCAAATTATTTTTCATAAGTGCTCATACGCAGAAGACATTTTGTTTTGAATTATGGCTAGTGGGGTTAGTGGGAACCATGGGGAAAGAACATTCTATGGGAATAACCTGAAATGCTAAAGATATTGTTTCAATTTAGTACAAAGCCTAGACTCTATTCATAGATCTTTTCAGGAAATAATAAGTTTAGCAACATCTCATTGTTTACTTGTTTTCATCACATGAAATTTTACATTTAACTCTGATGTTTTCAATGCAATTTATTAACATTTGATGTTTCTGGATGCCTAGACTATCACTAAAAGTGTTCTGACAGTATATTATAAAAATGTAAATTATTTCTTGGTGCTAGAGTCATTTCCAGTGTAACTTTGTGGTAAAAAAATATTTGACTGTAACAAAAATTTAAATTTTATAATTACCTAGTTGGTGATATAATTTGGAAATTTAGGGAAGTTTGTTTTGCTATTGCTTACAAAACAAAAAGGGAAAGGAACCAAAGATAAAAGATAATGGAAAAGAGCAGAGAGTTAGAGATCATAAAAATAATTTCATGGGGCCAAAAGTTTTATTTTGGAATAATGCTGTGAAGCTTGATCAGCAAATTGTCCATGCTCAGTTTCAGAAAATCATTTTGGTTTTTATGAATTTGCTCTTCAATTTATCAGCAAAAATTAAAGTAATATGTTTATTAAAAATCAATTAGAGAGGGCCAGGGATTTAGCTCAGTGGATCGCCGCCTGCCTCGCAAGTGCTAGGACCCAAATTTGATCCCCAGTACCAAAAAAAAATCAATTAGAGAATCATTAAATCAATTTATTTGAATACTTGCTAATTATCACTTCATCAAGTTTAATGTGCATACTTGCATGCAATTTTAAAATTAAAGACCATGAAGTAATTAAAATTATACTTATATTTAACAAATATATTACCAATCACTCAAAATTTTAGTTCAATATTTTTAAAACAGCAAATGCTTACTGGTAATTTCATGAAATAACAGGACAAGAATCTTTTAGAAATGCCAACAGACATAAACAATTATGTGTTTTTCATAAAAACAGTAAAAAAAAAGTGGGCCAGGGATTTAGCTCAGTGGTTCTGCTGCCTGCCTCATAAGTGCAAGGTCCCGAGTTCAATCCCTGATACCAAAAAAACCCCACAAATTCCAAAAAACAGTAAAAAAAGAGTAATTTTTCTCTTTCAGTCTTCTCAAAAGGAACACTAGCAAGAAATAAGTACTTGACATTAAGCAAATTTAATAATTTACATGAGAAAAGAGTACTATATGGTGAAAAATACATCAAATCTCTGCAAAATCTGGGGTCTAACATGGTTTTCCCATCCTTAGTTATGGGATTTTGGGTACAACACTTTATCTTAATTTAATAGCTCATCAGTGGTTTTTGTTTGTTTGTTTGTTTGGTCCTATTGGGAAATAATTACTGTGTTCATGAGGAAATAAACAAGAATTTAAGGGTGTAAACTCAAAACATTTTTTCCCACTTCTCTCAAGCCATTCCTGTCATGTTCCCATACCCAAATGATAGAAAATACATGGGATTTAGGAATTAGTTGATCATTTAACAATACGTTACAGTAGACACAGTTGAATTCAGATAGTCAAATAATGTGTATATTTCTCTGTGTTGTCTTTATTTGTAATCAGGATTTTTAAAAATCTCTGTCTCTCTTTTACATCTTTCTGTGTTTCTGTTTCTCTGATTCTCTCTCTGTATCTCTATCTCCCTATCTCTCTATCTCTTTTTCTCTTTCCTGTCTTTGTCTCTTTCTCTGGTTATCTTTTTCTCTCTTACACTTCCTCATTCATTAGTGGTCAACATTGTTTCTTTTTAAAACCATTTCTCTTTTCAATAGTACTAGGAGTGGCTAAGGAATATTGCACACTGAAGCCAGAGCTTAAAATAAGGTAGGGGTCACAAAATCAGGATTGATTGAGAACATAAAGCTAGTCTTTAAATGACTATCAGGGTGTAGTTTTTAGCTTAAGGCAGACTACGTCATTAGGATAGGCAAGAATTGCCTGCTATAATACTATCAAAGAATCTGCCAAAGATTTCTAAAATATGTAGTTTAATCTGCCATTGACAGAATACTCAGCATATCAGACTCATTGGTTTATTGTCTATCAGAAAGCTCTCTTTTCTAAGAAAAAAAAATTAAGATAAAATATTCACAATGAGACCTTCAGTGTAATTCATGCACCCCAGCTTTGTGGGTGGCCTCTTTATTATTCAAAATGAATAATATTCAAAGAACACTCACATGAAGTAAAAGACCAAGTGAGAATAAAATGACTTCTTCCTGGATAGATTTTGATTCTATTTTTGGTGCCTTTTTTTCTATGAATTTCAAATCCTATTTCCTTATTTATCATATGGTGGGCCTGCTGCAGTTTATTTAGATTATTTAGCTCGTGATTTCCTGGTCAGATTTTGAAGAAATCAAATCCCTGAAAGCAGATTAACTTAATTGCCTATGTTTTACACCATTGATTATAGATAACACAACCAAAAAACAATAAAACAGGTTACATTAGAATCAAAGTAAGTCACATAATGGTAGTATAATTCATTAATTTCACAGCATATACACAGTTTCTTTTACTCTACAAGCACATAATTTTCTCCACTGAAGAATTCTTTTAACTAATTACATAAAATGTAATTTATCAATTTTTAAAAATTTTGAACTATAATTTTATTTTATTTACTTTTATCTTTGGGGTGGCTTTATTTTGTTGGTGTATTGTAAATATACATAATGACCAAATTCATCATAGGGAATTGGTGCCTGTACATGATATAACTTGTTTCATCTTTTTTCCCATTCCCCTCCCCTCCCTTCAATCCCTCTTCATCTCCTTATTTACAAAAGCTTTGTTTCCACTGTTTTCCTTCTAGTCTCTTCTGTTTTTTCTTGTCCCTTTCTTTTTTAGGGTCTCCCCCTTCCTTTGTTTCCCTTTCCATTTGAACATTTTCTTCCCATTTCACAATATCTTTGATACATTTTGGTCCTTTTTTACACTTTTAGTTTATCACACCAGAGAAACAATGCAGTATTTAAACATATGTGTCCAATTTATCTCACTTAAGAGTATGTTCTCGAGGTTCATCCATTTACCTAGAAATGTCTCAAGCTTATCTTTTATAGCAGAGTAGTACTCCATTGTACAAAAAAACCCAAACAAACCCACTCTATTTTCTTTATCCATTCATCAGTTGATGGGCATTTGAGCTGTTTCCAAGATTTAGCTATTAGAAACTCTGTTGCTATAAACATGGATGTGCATATTTCATTGTGGTGTGATGCTTTTAATTCCTTCAGGAAGATATCAAGAGAGGGAATAGCTGGGTCAAATGGAACCTCTAGTTTTAGTGTTTTTTTATTTTTTTGTTTTTGGTATCCAGGATCTAACTCCAGTCTTTGAGCTTGCACAGCAGGTGGCGAAACCACTGAGCTAAATCCCTGGCCCTAGTTCTAGTTTTTTGAGGAATATCTACACTGATTTTCACAGTGGTTGCACCAGTCTACATTCCCACCAACAAGGGAGAAGGGTTCCCTTTTCCCCACAGTCTTCCAGCATTTGTTATTGGTTAATTTCTTGATAATGGTCATTCTTTCTTGAGTGAGATGGAATCTCAGCATTGTTTTAATCTGCATTTCTCAAATGACCAGTGGTGTTGAACATTTTTTTCATATATTTATTTGTATTTGTACTTTGTCCGAGAAATGTCTGTTTATTTGAGATGCCCATTTTTTGATTGAGTCTAAATTTTGGGAGTCTGATTTTTTTAGTTCTTTATATATTCTAGATATTAGGACTTTGTCTGAGGAACAGCTGGCAAAATTTTTTCCGACACTATGGGTTGTCTCTTCACTCTCTTGGTGATTTCTTTTGTTGTGCAAAAGCTTTTTTAAATATGATAAGATCCCAGTTGCTGATTCTTTGTAATATTTCCTGTGGGATTGGTGTTTTGTTCATAAAATCTTTGTGTACACCAATGTATTCAAGAGTTCTACCTATTTTGACTTCCAAAAGATTTAGTGTTTCTGTTTTAATATTTAGATCTTTGATCCATTTTGATTTTAGTTTAGTATTTGGTGAAAGTTTTATTCTTCAGCATCTAGAAAGCCAGTTTTTCCAGCACCATTTATTAAAGAGACTTTCTTCCAGTGAAGGTGTTTGGTTATTTTGCTAAAGATGAGGTGGCTGAGTGTGTTTGGAGTTGTTTCTGCTTCTTCTAAACTATTCCATTGATCCTTATGTCTTTTTTTTCCCCCCAGCACCAATAATTTACCTCTCAAAATCAATTGCTCTTTATTTTTGTTTTCCATTTTGTATTTTCATGACATAAGTTTCTGGTTAGCCCCTTGAAGTTGGAGTTAGAACATCGTGTTGTTGTATAATCTTTTCAGATAACATACTAAATACATTCTAGGAAATTTAACCATCTCTTTTAGTTTCCACCCACAGCATTATCTCCTGGCATTTGGCCTGATAGTAATAGTTTTTAGAGTCTCATCTCATGGCACCTCATGTGATTTTCACAGCAGGACTTTTTCACTTCCATTTTGCAAATGAGATAACTGAAGCCCAAAAAGGTTAAATGATTTATTAAGGTTTAAGTGTAAATTAAGACTTGGAGTCGATATTTCATATTTTTCTACTCTTTATGATTGGCTTGTGAAGAAAAAGACAGTCTTGTATCTTGCCTACTACATGATTTATTTCTTTAGATTGTGATAAAAATTATAAAGTAAAAAGGAACAACAACAAATTCTTAATAACTGTGTTTTGATGGTTTTCAGTATTAGTAACTTCATGTATGGAAGAATTTAAGTTGTCAAAGATCTTGAAGATTCATGTATTGTTTTGGCTTTTAAGTAGATAGGAAGGCTTGTTTAAGGTCATGTTATAGAAGCATCAATAGTGCATAATGGAATAGGGTTGATTCTGTTGCAGAATTCAGATCTCAGGTGATAAGAACTAGACTTGGTGCAGGTTAGGAATGAATTAAAACTGGATGACTAGATACTAGTAATGCTAATAAGGAACAAAAGTAGAATGAAGAAGTATTCACATTTTAGAGGGGGAAAAGGAAAGGAAGGAGACAAAAAAAGAGTACTTAGAAAGGTGCAAAGAGAAAATAGGGAAAATAGAAGTTTTTTAAATGTATATGCAGTGTTGATAAAAAATGAAAGAAATAAAGACATAAAGTGCCTTTGTGTATGCTCAGAAGTAGATCACTGGCTGTCATGGAGAATGCCTGAGATGATGTTTGACTATCAAATCTTCAGGATCAAACAAAAGATAAGGCAATGGAAATGACAGATTCATTTAGAGAAAGTGATGGGAAAGAATAAGCATTTTGTGCATAAAAGCACTGCAGGATTATTAAATATGTTTTGAGTCATCCATATTAAATTTCTATTCACAGCGCCCTTTAGAATTTGGTGGCACTGTCTTTCTGAGAATGTAAATATTTTGTTGCATTAGATCAGCTCTGTGGTGATGTGGGTTTAATGAGAGAAATTATAACTTATGGTAGACAACCTAAAATATATACATAATGCTCTGAGAGAGACCCATTTAAAGTTTGTTTTCTCTCCTTCGTTATATATTTATTTTTAATGGTCATGTATGTCAGGTAAAAGGGCCGAAGACCAAGACCAGACCAGGGCACAATAAGCCTTTATTAGGGGAATAGATCTGCCGGGCTGTCTCTGAACAAAGGAGAGACAAAAGCAATATGGCCGGGGCAGGGAGAGTCTTTTATAGAGACTGGGGTGGGACTTGTAGGGGCTGAGGCGGGGTTGAGTGAGGTAGTGACTAGGGAATGGAGGAGCCGGTGATGTCCCTAGGTGGTAGGAGGTGAGCGAGTATTAGGTTACTCTCTAGGCGGGAACAGGGGCATGCTGGGAAGAAGGGTTAATTCTTGGTGGGAGCAACCATCTTGGCATGACGTCACACAGGGGAGGGAGCAAGGCAGGATAGGAAGAGGGCAGCTACTATACATAATAGCTGCTGAGGTAATGGGAGACCTATCAATGTACAGTGTACATGAAATGAAAATTATTTAAGTTTGTTCTAGCCACTGAAAAACTGACTTTTATCCACTAGTACTAAGTAACATAATATTGAGTTGACTTGAAAAGTTTAATAATTGTCAGTAATGATGTCTTCATTATATCCTCCTGTTATATTCTCATGTACACTATTATTCCTTTCCATCTATGCTGTTGTGTTTAATTTATGTATTTTTCTAAAATAAATTTCTGAATATGAAGAATGACTACAAGAGATCGGCAAACTAATCTAAATTCCCATAGTGCTTTGGTCATTTACTAGGACTGACTGACTCAGAAGACCCACAGAGGTACTATCAATTCCATTGGGACAGCTGGAATTCCCCAGAGTTCAGACAAATACAATTTGCTTTTGTCTGATATTTAAATTCCTTTCTCAAACCACTCAAATTCTCTGGATAATTTCCTGGCTTTATCTTGATACTGGAGGAGTAAATTATCTACTTTCTGGAGGCTAATTAAGTTTCCTAAACCATCAGTGTGCCATTTAGCAAATTACCTTTTCAGTGCACTAAAAGGCTCCCCAGTAACCCAAAGGAGTTAATGTACCACCAAACAGAGGGTGATTTATTCCCTTCTTGCTGATGGGAGCAGACAGTTTAAAGTATTAGTGGGAGCTTTGGAAAGAGTCACCATGGTGCATGGAGTCACTGTTCCTGTAGGCTAAACCATGGAGGGTGGGAAGGTGTTTAGCACCTTGTAGGAGTGAGGAGGCAGATGCTCCTACCCTTGAAAATACAGATACTGCTTTCACCCATTGTCTGAAGGAATCTCTTTACATAATCTGCATACTTGGTAATAAAAGAAAAATTAGAAATTTTGATCACAAAGAATTGTAAATTTGGATATTGAGTGTTCTTGTGAAATAATCAATTATTTTATTTTTCATATAGTGGTCATTGGCAGGTTTTATCCTGTCCTTTCTTACAAAATGTAATGATTTATTTCCTATCAATTAAAAAACAATCACTTAAATTTAAACAAATGCACTAAAAATAACTCTTTTTGGTTATAACCCTTCTCATGTGTATATGTAAATTTACCGGTAATTATAATGATTCATGTCTACTTCATTATTCGCTATTATGTCCTATCACTGTTGAGATTCCATCCAAAATATCTGAAGTTTCAGCTAGAAAAAAATTAAGGACATTTTTTCTTTTAACCATTGATCATATTTGATGAAATAATATTTGTGAATATAAAATTTTATTCAATTGGATAAATCAGAAATGTCTTGCATTGTTTTTAGTGGATAACTGATAAAAATCTTAACAAATGTTGAAGATGTTACAGGCATGTGTATGAATGAATGAAACTGTTTTCAGAAATTAAAATTCTGTTGCATATAATTCAAAGTTTTTATTTCTCAAAAATTAAGTTTTAAAACTGTCTAACTTATTTCTCTGAAACTCTTTTTGGAGGGGATATGGATAAATAAGTATAATCATAGAATAATAAATTAAATGAGGCATAGAAATAATTTCTTTTTACAAGCATATAAAGCCTTCAATAGACTATTTTTGCCTGAACAGAATTAACAAAACTCCAAGTGAAATACAGTGTCTTCCTTCAATTTGTAGCTCCAGAATATTTGCATAAAATCTACACTTTCGTGTCCTCTACTAAGTCAAATAACTGAACCTTGGTAAATTTATCAAGGTTAAATATTAAGAGAGTGAATTTTAGGAGTGACATGGCACTCAGATAAAAGTTTTAAATATCAATCTCAGACTGTATTTTAACTCTTCCTAATGAACACAGAATTTGAACATTTGGAACAAGGCAAATATGTGCCCAACAGGAAAGAGAAAAAGGCTTGGCATCTGATGAATTACTTAGCATTTCTTTTTGTAAAGAATAAAAGCTCCCTGGCTTCCGACAAAGAGTTTGTGAGCTGTGTGGCAGTATTTTGAACAAGGAAATCATTTATAAATGCTGTCTTTATATTTAGGAAATGATTACGGGATGCAGCTGCAGGTTTTAATGACTTTTAATAAAGTATGTTATAAGTGAATTGGCAATAAATGTCTAACAGCTGATAATCAAGACGTTATAGAACATCATTAGGTCTACATACTGGATTGTTAAAATTAGATATGTATGTGTGTGTGTGTGTATATATATATATATATATCTAATACCAGTATTTTGGTAATTTTCTAAGATATTTTGTAAAAAATTTTAGCACAGTTTAATTTTCAGTGAATAAGATTAACACAGCAAATAGATTTGCTGAACCAATAATCATTTAGATACATAATTAACAAAATAAGAAAGCTGAAGGACTCCTAATATTCTGAGTAGAAAAAGGTTTGTAATTTTTTAGTCTTTTATTAAGAAAAGATTAATATACTTCATAGGAAAATAAAGTTTGTTAAAAACATTTCTATTCAACACTTGTTTTGTTGCCATTTCCAGGAATTTAAATTTCCTTGTCAAGTGGCCAAAATATGGATGAGCAAAGGCAAGCATAGTTCATAACTCACCACTTCCTGTAGGTGCAAGTATTTGTGGGGGATCTCAGCATGTAGAATGATGCAGCATAGACTTTGGTAAAAACTAAGGTTTGTTGTCAACTTCAAGAACTCTCAATCTAATGAAGCAAAGCAAGGTTCTTGTAGAGTCATGATGTCATTGCGAGGTAGAGTTGAAAATCTACTCACAGATTACCACTTCAGGAAACTGACCCTCAGAAAATGCTTGCACTTTGTTATAAGTTGCAAACAGTTCATGACTGCGTTGACATAGGCCCATTTAATTGACGATGATGCTACAAGCATAGTAAAAGAAAGTTGAATAGGGTTTAACAACTGTCCTTTTATGAAACCAAAACAGTTTGATGTAAATGAAAACCTGGGATATTGAGGAGCTAGAGAGCCATGGTATAAGTTCTCCAAAGTCTCAAGAAAGTGTGGTTGAATTCCTATCATACATGCAGCTAGGTATAGCAATGTTATAGTCAGACAATCACTTTATTTTCAACTTTTTATTTTGAAATAATTATAGAAGATGTTGAAATAGTTTCTTAAGAAGCTTCATCCAGATGTGCTCAATGCTAATATTTAGTTAAACTACAATAGCAAAACTAGGAATTGATATTGCTATAATACTGTACTGTCAAATATTCTACAGCCTCTTTTAGATTTCACCAGTTTTACCTGGACTCATTTGCATGTCTGTATGCAGTTTTATGTAATTTACCCACAGGTAGATTTGTATAACCACCACCAAAATCAAGACAGACACCATATTATCACCACAAAAGAACTTCCTTTTTTTAAAAAAATCTTTAGAGTGTGATTCATTGCCTGCTTCTTGGAAATCACTTATCTGTTCTTCATCTCTATAATGTTGTCCTTTTAGACTATTATATAAGTGGGATCATATGGTGTCTAGTATTTGATGTCAACATTTTTTACTTCGAGTCATGTGTTTAGAGACATCCAAGTTTTGGCATGTATAAGCAGTTTATTCTCTATAGTTGCTAAGAGATGGCCATCATATGATGTACTAGTTGGTTTGCCCATTCATAGGCTGAAGAATGTAGAGTAGCTTCTAGTTTTGGAGGAAGACCTCTAAAGGTTCTACAAAATTCACATACAGGTAGTTTGTTATACAATAATGCATAATCAAAATAACTCCCTGTAAGAACTCTTGATCACTTAAAAGACATGTTAACAATATATGTTGAGGAGGTAGATGATATACTGGATAGATTATAAGAATTTGTTCAGCCATATAGTACTAAATTTTTAACATTGGCTTTCCATTGATGAATGATGGTATTATAATAGTTACTTTTGCTTTGTAATCATTAGTTACTGATACACAGTGAGTATAATTTTTTTTCTCTAAACGTGAATGCAAAAGTCCCCATACAAACATTTATTTTTCTAAGAAAAAGTCCTAGAGTTAGTGCCATATTTGCTCAATCTTATAATCTCTTGTGCATTCTAGGCAAAGAAGGTGAATTTTCAAAATTTTTGAAATGAATACTATGTACAAAGCAGATTATTTACCATTTATATTACTTAGTTCACAAATATATATATAGACTTGAGTATAAATTGTGCCATAAAGCAACTATGCCAGCTTTCAAATGGTTAAAATTTTAAGAGCATGATCTTTCTCCAAGAGTATTTTGTGTGTGTGTGTGTGTGTGTGTGTGTGTGTGTGTGTGTGTTGGGGATTGAAACCAGGGCATGTTAGACAAGCACTTTAGCACTGTACTATGCTCCCAGACATCATTAACAATATTTTAATTAAAACTAAATTAATACAAATGACTAGATTCTTTTCAGTGATGGTTCTGGAACAATTGGAAATACACATGCAAAACAAAGTAAAAATAAATCTAAAGATATAATGGCACAAGTGTGTTTGAAGCAAGCGGGAGTATTTTGAGGGAGATTAATGACAGTGTGTATTTTACTGTAATTTTAAAAAATTTAAACATTCACTGTATATTCCAGTCAACCCTCTTAGATCTTAAATCTCACACCATGTCACCTAAATTATCTCACAATGGATCATCAACATAAATGTAAAATTTAAAGTGAATTAATTCCTTGAAAATTGCATAGGAAAAAATATAGATGAATTTGAATATAACAATGACATTTTAGATATATTATCAATTAAAAATTTAAGTAAAGAATAATAAGTAAACTAAATTTCTTAAAATTAATTGCTCTGTGAATGACTATATCAAGGGAATAAAGACACACTATGATAGAAAATTTTTGCAAAAGATACACCTCATAAAGGACTGTTGTCCAAAGTATAGGAGGAACATTTGAAATATAACAATCAGGAAATGAACAATACAATTAAAATTTGCATAAAATTCTGGACAAATGCCTCCTAAACCAAGATATACAAATTGCAGATAAACATATAAGAGGATTTTGACACTATAAATAATTAAAAGCACAATTAGAATTGCAAAATAAAACAAGAATGACTTACAACTCCAATAAAAACAAAGAAAAAAGAAAATTAGAAAGGACAAAATCCAAAACACTGGCAATATCAATTGTTGGAGAGGAAGAGAAGCACGAAGAACATACATTCATTTCTGTGGGGAAGGCATTGATAGGGATGCTTGGGAAGACAATTTGACAGTCTCTTCTAATTCTTTTTTTTCCTACCTATCTTATTCCTTTTATTTCTTGCTCTTGTCTAATTCCCATGCCTAATGTTTCCAAAACTATATTGAACAGGAGTGGTGATAGTGGACATTCTTGTCTTGTTCCTGATTTTAGTGTGAAGGATTTCAGTTTTTGACCATTTAGTATGATACTGGCTGTTGGTTTTTCATAGATGGCTTTTATCAGATTGAGGTAGAGACCATCTCTTCCAATTTTTTGTAGGGTTTTTATCATAAATGAGTGTTGGATTTTGTCAAATGCTTTTTCTGCATTTATTGAGATGATCATATGGTTTTTGTCCTTGGCTCTATGGATATAGTGTATTACACTGATTGATTTGCATGTTGAACCATCCCTGCAGCTCTGGGATGAATCTCACTTGGTCAGGGTGTGTGATCTTCTTGATGATCTTTTGCATTCTATTTGCCAGTACCTTAGTAAGGATTTTTGCATCTACGTTCATTAGTGAGATTGGACTATAGTTCTCTTTTTTGGTTGGGTCTTTCTCTGCTTTGGGGATGAAGGTGATGTTTGCTTCCAGGAATGAATTTGGGACTATTGCTTCCCTTTCAATTTCATTGAAGAGTTTAAACAGTAGTGCCAATAGTTTCTCTCTAAATGTCTTGTAGAATTCAGCAGTGAAGCCATCAGGGCCTAGGCTTTTCTTAGTTGGTAAGTTTTTAATTATGTTAGCAAGTTCATTGATTGATATTGGCTTGTTTAGAATATTTAGGTCTTCTTCTTTCAACTTTAGTAATTCATATGTATCTAGGAATCTGTCCATTTTTTCTGTGTTTTCCATCTTATTGGTGTATAGGTTCTCAAAGTAGGTATTGATGATTCTCTGGATTTCTGCTGGGTCCATTGTAATTTCATCCTTTTCGTTCCTAATTGCATGGATTTGGGCCTTTTCTTTCCTTTTTCTGATAACGTTGGCTATGGTTTTGTCTATTTTGTTTATTCTTTTGAAGAACCAACTCTTGGCTTCCTTGATTTTTTGTATTGTTCTCTTAGTCTCCATTGCATTGATTTCTGCTCTGATCTTTATAATTTCCTCCCTTGTATGAGCTTTGGGATTGTCCTGCTCTGCTTTTTCTGGAAGCTTGAGGTTCAGCATCAGGTTGTTTAATTGGGCTTACTCTGTTTTCCTAATATGAGTATTCACTACTATGAATTTCCCTCGCAAGACTGATTTCATTGTGTCCCATAGATTCCGATATGTTGTATTGTCATTGTCATTTAATTGAAGGAATTGTCTGATTTCTTCTTTAATTTCCTCTGTGACCCATTGGTTATTCAAAAGTGTGTTGTTCAATTTCCATCTGTTTATGAAATTGTTGTGCTTTCTTTTGCTATTGATCTCCAATTTCATTGCACTATGGTCTGATAATATACAGGGGATAACTTCAATTCCTTTGCACTTGCTTCAATATGTCCTATGAGTGAGTATGTGGTCTATTTTGGAGAACAACCTGTGTGCAGCTGAAAAGAATGTGTATTCTCATTTTGTGGAGTGGAATGCTCTGTAAACATCTGTTATGTTCATTTATTCAAGAGTTTGAACTGTAGTATTTCATTGCTTAATTTTCTCTAGTTGATCTATTTGTGACAGTGGGATAGTGAAGTACCCCACTACTATTGTATTAGTGCTTACATGATTTTTCATGTCTGTTAGTATTTGTTTTATGTAGTTGGGCGCACTAGAGTTTGGTGCATAGATATTTATGATTATCATCTCTTCCTCTTGTATTTTTTCCTTTACAAGGATGTAGTGTCCTTCCTTGTCTCTCTTAATCAGTGTTGGTTTGAAATCCACTTGATCTGCAAAGAGGATAGCTACTCCTGCTTTTTTTGTGGTTCCTATTGCATGGAGTATAGTTTTCCCCCTTTTAACTCTCAGTCTATAAGTTTCTATTTCAACTAAGTGTGTTTCTTGTATGCAGCATATTGTTGGATGTTGCTTCTTGACCCATTCTGTCAGTCTATTTCTTTTAATTAGTGAATTGAGACCATTAACAATGATGGTTTAAACTGATACATATTAATTATCATTGTCATGACTTTTTCTTTTTGTTGGATTCTCCCCCTTTGCATTTAATTTCTTGTTGGGGCCAATGGATTCATTCTGCTGGGCTTCGTGGGGTTGTGATCTTAGTTGTCTTTTCCTTAGATATTGTTTAAAATTTTTTGGAGTGCTGGTTTGGTGTTCATGAAGTTCCTAAGGTGCTGCTTCTCATGAAAGTATCTTATTTCTCCACCAAATTTGAAAGATGGTTTTGCAGGGTACATCAATCTGGGTTGGAGGCTGTTTTCCTTTAGGGCTTGCAATATGTCATTTCCAGCTCTTCTTGCCTTGAGTGTTTGCACTGAGAAGTCTTCTGTGATTCGGATGGACTTTCCTTTGTATGCGATTTGTTTCTTTTCTCTAACTGCTTGTAGAACTTTGTTCTTCTGTTGGGTTTCTGAAATCTTAACAATTGTACGCCTATGTGTAGATTTTTTTTGATCAAGGCTAGTTGGAGTCCTATATGCCTCACTTATCTGTATGTCATGTTCTTTTCCCCTGCTTGAGAAATTTTATGCCATCACTTCTGTGAACAGTTTTTTTTTTATGTCATCTGCACTCTCTCCTGTTCCTTCATTGATGACAATCAATCTGATGTTATTCTTTGCATATTCTAGCAGTTGGTGGATTGATTTCTCATGGTCCCTTACAATTTTAAAGCACTTTTTCTTTTCCTTGTCACTAATTACAATCTTATCTTCTATATTGGAAATTCTGACTGCACATTGGCTCATTCTGCTGCGTGGACTTTCGATGGAGTTTTTAATCTCCTGGAAATCTGTTTGCATCTGTTTTAGGGATTCCATTTGTTTTCTACATTGGGATTCCATCATGTTCCTCAGCTCCTCTCTAGATGTATTAATCATGTCTTGCACTATGAACACAATCTCTGCTGTTATCTGATAAATTATTTCTGATTTCATTTTATCCAGATTCTCTTTTGTTGTCAGTTCAGGGAGTCCAGGTGTTTGAGTATCAGAGTGTTCCATCTCGTTTCCCTTTGGGGTTGCCATAGGTGATCTGGAAGTCTGGTTTTGAGGCTTGTTTACATGTCTCTTGTCTTCTCATTTCAATGGGGGGTGCTGCTGGCACCTGCGGGGCTCACCTCCTCTGTGCTGGGAGTGGTGCTATGGTGGGTCTGAAGTCTCCTCCTCTGTCCTGGGAGCATTGATCCATCAACCCAGAAGCCTCCTCCTCTGTCTCTCTTCTAATTCTAAAATGCTTTTGCCGCATTATCCAGCAACCACAACCACAATACACACTACTTGCTAATCTGAATAAATTGAAAATTTAAGTCTGCACAGTAACTTGCACATAGATGTTTATAGCAACTTTCTTTATAATTGCTAAAGTTGAAAGCAAACAATATACCCTTAAGAATGTGTTTGGATAAATAAATAGTGGCACATCCAAAGTACTACTATTTAGCTCTAGAAAGAAATGAGCTAGGAAACCATGAATATAGCAACATGTACTTAAGCAACATATAACTGGCTCTTCGTAGTTTCATAGCTCATTCATATAGCTAGAATCAAACAGTATTCATGAATACGGAGAGACTGAATACTGTTTGATTCTAACTATATGACATTTTGAAGAAGTAAAAAGTATGGAGATAATAAAAGGATGAAGATTGTTAGTCCTCGGGAGGAAGAGGAAATTCATAGACAAAGCTTAGATGACTGTGAGGGCAGTGAGACTGTTCTGTCTGATACTGCACTTGTAGACATATGTCTGTACATATTGGTTTAAACCCATAGAATGAACAAAACCAAAAGTAAACTCTAAAGAGAACTGTGGATTTGAGGTGATGACAATATGTGAGTGCAGCTTCATCACTTGTAGCAAATGTGTCCCAGTAGGGAAGATGTCCATAGCAGGGTGAGCCTATGCAGGGGGGAATGAGGGCTACTGGCCACAGAGTGCCTTCTGCTCAACTCTTCTGTAACTATAAAACTGCTCTTAAAATGAAATCCACTTAATTTTTAAAATACTGGAAATTTTCCATGTTTGTAAATTAAGAAACAGTTTTCCCATGATACAAAAATATAAAAAAGAATCTTAAAAGATATTAGAAAATATTTTAAATTGCACAATAATAAATTGTACACATGAGAATTTGTAGAGTACTGGTAGTTTAAAAATTATTTTCTAACCATATTATATTTTAGAAAGGAAAAGAAGATAAATATATTTAAACTAAGCATCTAATAGAAATTTTAAAGTCAAAATTAATCACAGTGAATGTGACAGAAAGGCTAAATTGAAGCCTATGTATTGAAATTATGATACAATTATTTCGAACAATCTAATAGTGGTACAAACTACTTTCTTAGTTTACTAATAAAATAATCTTGCTAATTGATATAAATGTAATATGTAGCAGTGTAATTCATTAAAAACAAAAATAACAGAAATTTGTAAGTAATTTAACAAATAGTGTTTTGCATCAATGTAATAGAATGCTATCTATTAATAGAAATGGAAGAATATTATGTGCTCAGTGTGAAGGAACTTCATAATTATAACATTCAGTGCAAGCAACAAGACACAAAAGGAAAAAACACATTATGACTTCATCTAAATGGAGTTCTCAGACTGGCCAAAGAATATTGTTTTGTGATGTATTGAAAATGAGTAACACCTGAAGAATGGAGGAGACTTGTGAGATTTAGTGGTATTCATTATCTTCATTTGAATACTCCTAACTACCTGCTAGCTTTCCAAGAACACTTGAAAAGTGTACACATATAGTTTATGTATTTTGTACACACACAATTTTAAATTAAAGAAAAATATGTTAATGTACTTAAAGATATCAAAAAAGAGTATGAAAGAAAAAATAAACATAATAATTTCTATTCAAGATATTTACTTCTGCCTGTGGCTCAACAGGTTTATAACAGAAATCAAAAGTGCTGACACACAAACAAAAATCTGGTACAATTTATAAAATCAGTGAGCAGGAGCATGTCTCTTATCTAATGAGTAGCTACTTACTACTACTTATCTAGTGAGTTACCATCTTACATATCTAAATTTAACTTAAGTTTGTTATCCTCTAGTTTTATCAAGTGTACTTTACTTCAACATGAGTATCTTTCCTGAGTATGTAAACTTTAGTCCTTTCCTTGGGATTAACATCTTTCCTGGCGGGGGGGGGGGAGAGAGAGAGAGAGAGAGAGAGAGAGAGAGGGAGAGAAGAAGAAGAAGAAGAAGAAGAAGAAGAAGAAGAAGAAGAAGAAGAAGAAGAAGAAGAAGAAGAAGAAGAAGAAGAAGAAGAAGAAGAAGAAGAAGAAGCAGCAGCAGCAGCAGCAGCAGCAGCAGCAGCGGGGGACAGAGAGAGACAGAGAAAGAGAGACAGACAGAGAGACAAAGAGACAGAAAGAGAGAAGAGAGCCAAAAAAGTATACACACTACACTTCAGGAGAAGGAAATTTTGTATAAATATTTTAATACTAAACTTATTGAGACATCATAAGATTCATGCAAGTTACCTTTGGCCACTACAATTACAAGAGGTGCTCAAAGTGGTGGCCATCAGCTTCCACACATCTATTAGTATGGCGAACTGCTGCTTGGGTAACTTTGGTCATTGTGATTGCTGCACAAGCATTTTCAATTTCTTCTCTAAGGGCCGGCATACAGTGAGTTTTCTGTGATACATGATGCCCTTTAGGGTCACCCGTCTGGGTAAAACACCACCTGTTGAAAAGACATCATGTGATTTTCCTTTCCCTGAAATCTTCTGTACACATTTTTGACAGTCCCTCTCTCTCTCTCTCTCTCTCTCTATATATATATATACATATATATATATACACACATATATATGTATGTATATTGACATATACATGATACTACATATATATGACATTATATATATGAATATATAGAGATATATATGAATATAGATATAAATATAGATAGATACATATATGTGATTGAATGGCATTTGCAAATTAGGAAACAAAGACGTAAGCCAAATTCCATTTGGATATTAAGTGACTAATCTGTGGAGGAAATGCTATGCTAGAGAAAGTAAATATAGTAATCTGTTAGTGGGAGAGACTCAGAGCGAATATGGGACTGGGTTATTCACTGGAAAACATACAACTGAAAGCTATGTGTCTAAGGATATTTGTTTTGGAAAATGAAATGAATGCAAAATAAACATACTATTGCCATCAGTATAATTATTACAAGAGTTCATATGACATTTCATCAAAAATACAGACGTAAATGTAAGAGCAACATATTTGTATAGATATGCAAAAATAGTATACTATTTGATCAGGTTAATAAATTGATTTTCTTTATACAAAAATATAAGTTTTAGCATGAACCACCCTCAGCCAAATAACTCAAACAGGTTTTGTTTGTGTATCACAAATGAATCTCTGAGAGGATTAGATGAAAATCCTGGGACATAGCAAGAATACAAGAATCGCTCTTCTTTGAATTTTTGGAAAAGTCTTAAATGTATTTTATAAACAAACTGATATGTACATCTTTACAAAGCATGATAAATGAACACAAATATTTATTTAGCACTAGTAATTTAAAACCATCCAGTAACATAAAGATTGAGGAAAGTAAAACCTATGTTTTCTAGATTATTGGTTAATAAAACTAGCCAGGCAATTATCAGAAACTTTTAAAAATATGAATTTAAGGCTCTATTAAATTTAAATGTTGTCTATGGAATGAGAAAAGAACTAAGCTGGTTTCTGACCTCTCAGTCCTGGTTAGGATACAACAAGAGGAGCTGAATCAAGGTTTGCAGGACCCAGACTGATTTGGCCCCCAGCCAAGCCTTTCCCGCTGTGCTCTTGGGCTCATCTTTGGTTGGCAGGTTGCAATTCTAGTCCAGGGATATTATCCAGAGTCATCAGAACTTTGGCTACTGTGGAATTCAATGCTAAAATTTACCTAAGAGCCAGGCAGGTGTACTTATCTATGTTTTTTCAAATTCTTATTCTCATACAATTTTACTTTCATTTCTTTTATTAGACTATGTGGTATGACAGTTCCTTTTCTTTTCTTTTTTTTTATAAATGCTCTGCTACTATATCTGTGATCATTTAACTGGCAGGAATAGCAATGAAGTTTGGCATGTTCAATTTAAAGGAAGTAATTGATTACATGAAAGGAGATTCAATTAAAACTGATCAATATTGAAACTAAAAAAGTGCTTGTGAATACTGAAAAGAAGCCTAATTGGAATCTATTATATCATATAGACTTACTTGGCAATGGTTGGGTTTGGAAACTGCCAAGATCTTAGAGGTCATTACAAACTAATGAACGGAACTTAACAGGCTTAACAGAAGTAAGGATCATTAGCAGAACTGCCCAAAATTACATCAGTTAAATTAATGTCTTTTTAAAAAATAAATTTTAAAATTGATGTTGATAAAACCAACATTTTAAACATTTTTTAATATAGGCTCCCTTATTTTCCTTGAAAATAAAATCTTAAAAAATGTCAAAGCTTCTTTTTCTACAATTTCCTGTTTAATATATTGATTTTATAGTGAACCTAATAGTCATAGCACTTTTATCTAGTCAAAATTAGAAACAACCTAAATCTGCATCAACAGGTGAATGGATATACTGTGGTAAGTCCATATAAAGAACTACTCTCAAACAATGAAACACAGTTAATTATTGCCCTAGCTATTGACATGTGCATAAACCTCATTGAACTTGAAAATAATTATGCTCAGCCAAATGAAGAAGTTTAAAAGAAAAAAGTACATAGCTATAGGTGTAATTATTTGTAGAGTGCTTGCCTACTTATGTAAGGCCCTAAGCTGGATTCCCAACAGCCTTTTCCGCACCAAAAACAGTTCATGGTTCTTCCAATTATCTAAATTTGTAGAAAATGGAAGATAACTACTATGATCAGTAGATAAATAGTTGCGTGGGGTTGAAGAAAAGCAGGAATGGCAGAAGAAAGGGTCTACAAAGGAGCATAAAGAAATTTAAGGGTGACATATTTTAGTTATGGTGATTGTTCTAATGTGAACATTTAAAATATATACAACTCAATATATGTGCGTAAATTATTTTTAGTGGAATCTGTTACGAAATTAATTTACCTGTTTCTCTGTGCTTTCCAAAGGTGATTCTTAGAAAATTTAAAATTACCTGTCCAGGTGATATTCCATTTCTATTAGAGAGCCCTGAGCTAGAGCTAAGAATTTTGCAGGAAATATGAGGGACGGTGAAACATGTTCAACACCATCACTAGGGCTTCATCAGCTCTACCTAGAGCTTAAAACTGCAGGGCAAATGACCAGACTCTTTCTATAAGTAATAATAAGTGAAACTATAATTAGAAAAAGCCATACAAAAATAAGCCTATGTAATAAGAGATATTTTAAAATCTTGATTTAACCTTTCTTTTGTAGGGTTCTTCTGTTGTCTTAAACACAGCATATTCCCTTTTTTCTCTTTCCCTCTTCTTTGCTGCCTCCTTCCTTTTCCTTTAGGTTCCTCTGTGAAACATTAAGCAGATGTACAAACAGTAAATTAGGCATAGTCATGGGCTTCCTGCTACCTCCTTTTCCATATCCCATCCTGATATGTTTAAGATTCTGCTTTGTTCTTGCCTCCCTACCCGGTTTCCTCCCTCCATGGTTATGAGGACAGTCTTATAATTTTTCTCTGGCTCATTTCCAATCCAAACCACTCTCCCTTATCTTCTAAAACCCAAATCTTAATCGCTCCATGCCTTTGCCCATTAAATTTCATTGGCCGCCCATAATGACAAGGTAAATTTTGTCACAATTTGAAGAGCTGTTCACAGCCTGAGTTCACTTGTTTCTCTACACCAGTTTAAGGTTATTCCCCACAATACTTCCCAAAATAACAAGACTAATGTGTGCTAAGGGTTTTGCCTGCCATAGCTATTTTCATCTGTGTGAGAATTTTAGAAAGTAGGTAACAATCACTCATGCATCAGAAGGTTTTATATTTTTAATTTTGTCTAGTATAGTACTTTTCCAAACTGGCTCATTGAATTCATATTCCTTCTGCTATCTCCTGAATATCTCTGCTATCTTCTGAAATAAAGATTTCAATTTTTTCATGTTCTAGATAATCTTTGGCATAATCTACCCTTTGCCATTCTGATTAATATAAATTAATGTAAAAATAAATTGATATTTGAATTTTTATTTCTCCCATTATTAGTAAATGCAAGAATTTTTTCACTTTTTAACTATTCAAGTCTCATATATAGTCTATTTATAGTCAGTAGTCAATAGTTTAATTGAAAAATACACATATAATAAATTCTCACTTTGTAAAAAGCATTGCATAATATTTGAGACACCAAATTTCTGCAATATATCTTTTGAGTTGGCTCAGTTAATTCGAAGGAACAACTCAGTAAGGCTTTTAACATAACCAGACTAGGGCCGGGGATGTAGCTCAACAGCGCTGCACCTACCTGCCAAGCACAGGGTTCTGAGTTTGATCCCCGCTACTGAAAAATATAAATAAATTAATTGAATAACCAGACTGAGCAACATGTTTTAGGTGGGTTTGATACTGTTCTATGTTTGATCTCCTGAGGAGCTCTGAGCTCAAGAAGCATTCCTAATCTGAGGTCTGTCTTGGGAAGATAGCAGCTTCTGATGGTCCCAGGGTCTGTTAATTTTTCTAGCCTTTTATTTTTGTGAAAAGGAAGAAAAAAGGACCCACAAAGTATACAAAGTGAAATAAGCTAAACTATGAAAGAGTTACGTACACAAGAATAAAATAGTGCATTAGAGGATATTTGGATTCAATGTATTTGTTGTCTTTGGATTTAGTCCTGTTAGAGTTCAGTTTGAATAATCTAAGTTCCCTGAAATTTTAGGACTTGAGTTAGAGCAACCCATTGTAGAGAAGATATGCACTGAGTCCTTAAATGGCAAAAGAGCACAAATAAAAAGCATGAAATGCCTTAGAAATGGAATTAAGAAAGAATCACCATGGAGTCACCACCACGTAAATACATGGAGCACAGATGTGTAAAAGTGCCTGTTAGAGAATTCCAGGCCAGAGGCTGCAGGTAGAGAGAGGTTCATTAACTTATAGTAAAGATGTACCTGGGAAATGGAGTCGAAATAGAAAAGTCTGTGACTGATCCAATCACAGTGTTAGACATTTCCTTATTCCAAAGTGCTGTATCTCTTAACTTGTTTCCATAAAACATTAATTTCAAAGTACAATGGGTGATCACAATGACATGAATACTTAAATTTTAAAAATTATTACACTCAAGGATACATTAACCCTCTTCAAATTACCCTCACTTCAAACACATTTATTCCATCATCCTTGCCATTTTCTACGTAAGATGCGGCATTTTTGCAACTTCCGGTTCTTCTCCAAAGTCAAAATGACCATGAAAGGTAAACATTTCAAAGTAATTCAGGATATCCAAGCAGCCATGACGGGTCAACTGAAGACATGAAAAAGAACTTAGAGAACTACTTTCAGACAGTGGCAAGAGTGATGAGTGGTTTTGAAGCAAGGAGGAGTATGTTGAGGGGAGTTAATGGCAATATGTCTCTATAATTTTTATAAATTTAATAATTCACCATAGTATTCAATCATATTTCATCCTAAATCCTCTGCTCTGACTTCTGCTATGGTTTGACTATCCCCCTCCAAAGTCATTTGTTGGAACATTAATCTCCAATGCACCAGAATTAGGAGTTGGGGACTTTGGGAGGCACGTCATGAGAATTTCACCTTCACACCCTCGTGCATGGATTCATGTTCACTACAAAAAAGCTTGAGACTAGGATTCCTAAATCTCACCCCCTTGTCCTCTTTTTCCCTTTACCTTCTTGTCATGGATGACACAAAAGAAGGTTCTTGATAGATGCCAGCTCCTTGATCTGGCACATTGCACCCTCCAGAACTGCGGGAAAATGAATTCCTCTCATTTATACATTATCCAGCCTCAGGTATCTTGTTATATTAACTATGAACTAAGACAAATCTGTTATTCCCAACCAAACTTTTGTAACATTTGCTCTCATTTCAGGTCTGTTCAAGGGGATGTAATGCATTTAACAGAAAACATTTGTGTACATTGCCTTTCGTCAAATAACCTTTAAAAATATTTACTGAGCTGAGCACCTAGCATGTGACAAATACCACACTAACAATATAGAACACAAAGCATAGTCACATCCCTGGATACAGAACACAAAGCATAGTCACATACCCACATGCTGGATACATACCTTGATGGGAAAGTACAGAGTGCTACGACAAGAACATTCCATCTTGTGGTGTTAGGAATAACTGCCCCAAATAAATAATCTATGAACTGCTATTCTATGTATAATACATTTTATTTGATAAAATTAAGGTAACTTTGATTGGGCAGCATTTAAGATACTTTTAGAACTGTTTAGGCAATTTAGAGATGAGAAGTTGAACGACATTGAATTAATCAATAAAATGAGATTCATAGGGTCTAAGTGGACAATCACCTTTCTGAGACAAACTCTCCAGTCCCAAATCCATTTGCATTTGCGCTCTGACAGAGCTCTGTAAAGAAAGTGCCTCTCCTTCATTTCATAGGATGCTCCTTTTTTGATCTAGGACACAGTTTTGATCTAGAAGACATGAGTATATCAGTGTTGTTGTGAGATGCCTTGATATCATCCTAGAAGCTCAGCAATTCTCTTCTACAATAAAGGGCTCCCTAGTCCCTGGGAAAATTGTCTTTATGGCTCTCCTACATTTTCTAGAAGCTGTAAAGTTTTACTTCACTTAAAACTGATATTACTATTAAATAACTCCTGCAACTTTCTATATTAATACTGACATTTTCAATGAAAATAAATAAGTGACATTTTCTTAAAATGGTGAACATTTTTTAATGGCTCTTAAATTAGGTCCTGGAGCCCTTTGCCCTTCCATAAAATTCATGAGGATCTCAGCTGGCATTCTGAGTTAACTGCAGGTTTGCAGTTCACACAGGGTCTGGCAGGTATGTCAGGCCTCAGCAGAAGATACAAGGGACTCTGGTAGGTTGGTAATGAAAGGGAAGAGAGCTTTCTGGAGGGAGGTTGGACTGGTCCTTCTGATCAATTCAAAGTGGCCTTTCTTAAAAAACAACTACCTCTTGCTTTACTATTTCTGTATTTATTTACTGTTCTTAGAATAGCCTAATTTACTAGCCTGGAAAACATACTGCAAGCACAGTCCTAGGATAAAATTATTAGAAATGTTTACACATATTGGTCACATGTTTGATATCAAGAAGTTTATAAACTAGTGAGTGTATACAAATGATTATAGATAAACATAGATCAAAAAGATGGAAGTGTATTTTAAATATAGACTAGGCCACATCTGCCTTTCAAATTGGAACATGGTATAATGGAGCAAAAGGACATTCTTAATCTTGGGCAAATAATCAAGTGAGAAGTCTTCTGATTAAGTACTGCATTTACTGTGAGTCCGATCTGATTGAACACGAGATACATTAACTAATAATCATCAGTTTTTATTTGCATATCACTTTCCAGTTTATAAATGTCTTTTACATACAGCCTATCTTATTTTTTTAAATAAACTTTTTATTTAGAAGTTTTAAATATACATAAAATTGCAAGAATAGTACCAAACATTTCCATATTCTACATACCAACTTTCCCCTTTTATTATCCCACATTATTATGGCAGCACTGGTACAAAAACTAAACAAATATTCATGACTTTACTAAAATCCATACTTTGTATCAGGGTCTGTAGATTTTTATCTAATGCTCTTTTTCTGTTCCACGATCCTGTCTAGCACATATTACACTTAGTTGTCATTTTTTATATGCTTCTCTTGGCTGCGACAGTTTCTCTGATTTTCCTTGTTTTTGATGACCTTGAGAGTCTTGAGAATCTTTGGCCCACTATACTGTAAGCTGCCTTTCTCCTAGAGTTTGTTTGATATTTTATCATTATTAACTGGGGTTTATACATTTCAGGAGGAAGATCACACCAAGCCAAGTGCTATTCCCAATACACCCACCCCAGGGTGCTAACCCTCAACATGACAGTGTGGATGCTGACCTTGGTCCCTGATTGAGGTCAAGTTTGGAGTTTTCTCCACGGTGAAGTTACTCCCCACCCTTCCTTCTGCTCTTTGGAGGAAAGTCAGTACATGCATTTTGGTTTCATTTCCTTGAAGACAGTCCATTTACAAAAGTATTTGTAATTCTTCTTTATAAGGGATTCATCTTTTCTCCCCTATTGTTTATATATTAATCAGTTGGATCAGTATGAACTCATGGATATTTATTTTATAATTTCAGCCGTAACATAATATTATGCCATTTATTTCATTGGCCAGTAAGTTTCTTTAAAAACTGTTTGATATTCAATCCACACTGTTAAAAAAAAAAAGAAGGCAGGAAGGAGGGGATAGCTCAGAGACACGAAATGATTTGTCAGAGAAAACATATTCAGGACTTGTACCTAAATTATGTTCTCAAAGGCAGTACTCCTTGGTTGACAAGAGGAAGCCTTCAAAGTACTGAGGAAATTGGCCAATTAAAAAAGAAATTGCAGAACAGGTGCTTGTAGGATGAAGATGAACTATATGTTCCAGTATTATATTATTCAATAAATATTAAGCACCAGCTACATTGCTGGCATTTCAAGATAATATTAATGTCTTTAGAACTCTGAAATTATATTGCTTTTCCTGAAATAGGTAACAAAGAGGTACATGAAGATTTATGAAGAGTAGGAGTTATAAAAAAAATCTTAGGTTAAAATTATGTGCATACCAAGTGATCTGGCTACATGAAGGCCCGGAAACCTTTATTGTATTTCCCCTCTTGCAAAACTGTAATCCTTGCCCCTTTGCCCTATAATTGATGCATTAAAAATTTCATTGTGGTCTTTACATTAAGTATGAAACTTATTTGGATGAAAATATCTCTATACTGCTAGTTCTTCCAAATTACATTGCATTTTCTTTTGTATTAAAATGGGTCTTTTGTAGAAAAGCAAACTTTTGCATCTCATTATTGAATTTGAATTTTATTTCCATTTTCACTTTAGCATAATGAAAATATTTTAGCAACCAGTTAAGTTTAAATGAGTAATATTTGTCATTAGATTATTTGGCTAATGCATTTTAAAAAAACATTTAAAATTAAAGTAGGAAAATTTAATTGGATGATGGCTCTAAAGCAAATAAAGTAGTTACAATATAAATATAGAATGATCGAATACTACCTGTCGATAATTATCATTTTGGAATTTATTATATAGTAGTTAAAAACTATCTCTCAAGATGTCCCTTCCAATTAATTTTAATAGTTGTTCTATTCTTAATTTTGTGTATCTTTTGATCCTTGCTTGACATCATATACAACCAAATCTTTCAAGTATCCTAATTCTGACCCATATTTTACAACTATTTGAGCAGAAAAAGAACAGCTCCTAAGATGGGTGATCAGGATATTGAATTTGACACTAGAAAGCCCTTTGTAGGTTGTGAAGGATTAAAGAACTTTACCTTTAGAGATTAGTAGATGCTGTACTAGGATGAAATTTTTTTTAAAAGGTGTTTGTATTAAAATTAAGCATGTATTCTTAATCTTTTAATCTGAGTATTAATTTGTTAATGTATTTTTTCATGAAGTTTCCCCACTAAAATATTTATTAACATGTAATTAATCCAATTGACTACACAGCTCACATAACATGATGGGTACTCTGAGTAGGGATCTAATACTTATGGATTTATTATACTACTGAAGATTTTATCTATTAATTGCACCTTTGGATGCAATGTTAAAGTGTTAGAAGTTTGCTAAATTAATTAAAAAACACACACACTAATGGATTGATGTTTAATCTTTGGCTACAAGCTTCTCTCCACTCTGGTATAGAAGTCCCTGGGGGCAGTGGCCTTGGTAAGGTTGGAATTTCCCCTGTTCTCTGCTGGGGCATCTCACACAACCAGAAGCACTGTATTCTTCAAGGTAGCTCTTTGCAAGACTGAGCAATGCCACATGGCTAGAAAGCCTATGCCTGTTTTCCTTTAATGTTTTTCTCTAATCTTATGCTTATCAGCTATCACTCTAATAATGCTGAGTTATGAACACAAAGATTTATAGGCATAAGATTTTGTGCAGTATTTCTTTTCTTTCTTATTTCCTCCTCCTCCTCCTCCTCAAGATTGAATCTAGGGCCTTGGCACAGAACTACATCCCTGGTCACTTTCATTTTTTATTTTGAAACAGTGTTCTCTAAATTGTTAGGTTGTCCAGGCTGGATTGTAATTTACAATGCTCCTGTCTCAGCCTCCCAGAGTGCTAGGATTACAGGCATGTGTCACCATGCCTCATCAAAATTCTTCATCTTTACATTCATAAGCCAGCACATAACCAACAGATTATGTTCAAATGATCTGCAGGTAGAGTTTTGCTACAGGGTCAGGCTGGAACCAGATTGGTTTCACACTCATGCTCCAGGCCCAGGCTATGAGAGAACAGTTATTGGGGCCATCTTCTTGGAGTGAACCAATGGAGCATGACAGGCAAGCCAAGCATTTAGGCAACTTGAAAGTCTCTGTTTGCATCAGCTCTGTAATGGTCCATTGTCAGAGCATATCCCATGGCCAGGATCAGTAGAAGGAATAGGAACTGCCACTCTGCCCTCTCAGGAGGGCAGGGTAACGTAGGACAATAATTCACTATCTCACTCTTCTTAAACTTCTGATCTGCATGACAGCAGATCATTATGAATATACTCTTTTTTGCCTTTAAAGTAGCTGATAATCAGAAATATTAGATATATTGCTCAGGGTCATACTAGTTAGACCAGCAAGAAAACTTACACCCAATTGAATATACAGCCCCTGTTCTTTGCAGTGTTTCCAATGCCTTTCTCTAGTTCAATATGTTTCTCTAAGTCTCTCACCCTTGTAGCAACCTTAGTCTCAGGTTCAGGGTGCCAGCTGTAAGCAACTCCGGCTGCAGAGCCCCACGCTGGGGTGCCCCTGCAGCGCACTCACCCAGCCATAGACCCACTACTTTGTTCTGCCTGACCTGGGGGAAAAACAAGGATGAATGACAAAGAGACACAGTCAGTTTAACATGAGGGCAGACAGGGGACTCTCACCTCTAGCAGCCAGAGGAACCCCAAGCCTTTGTCTCACCTCACTTTTATTCACCTAAACACGGGCACAAGCAATCAAAGCAACACAGGATTCATCTGCTTTCCACTATCCATTAGTACATGCTCGGGTAAACAACTTAAACTCAGCTGTCTTGACTTTGCCCTAATAGGCGATCACCTCTGAGTACAGCCTTTCTCCTTTGTGCTCAGAGAGGAGGCCAATTAGGACTTAATTCTCCTCTGGCCATTGAGTCTTTCTTGTATCTATCTCATTTACATGCTCCTCTGTCATCTATTTATCTCATGTTTTCGTTTGTATCATTTATCTTACCCATCCACACATCCATGCATGTTGGAAGTACATTCACAAAAGTTTGTCTTTACCAGCTTTACTGTTCTTTCCTATTCCCTTCAGTTTTCTATTATTTTCATATAAATCTTCCTCCCAGGTAATGTGGTCAAAATAATTTCTTACTCTTAAGGACATTATAGTCTATTAGCGCAAATGAACAAAATATTTTAAATTACTTCCTAAATATACTAGTCCAATAGATGTATGATCCCATTCAGATGACAGAGAGATTCTGTGAATAAACTCTTGAATCCTCTAGGCGATGATGAAATATGCATG